>NC_090937.1:335439381-335671881 GCF_040938575.1 Ambystoma mexicanum
TCCACTAAATTAGAGCAAAAAATAGACAGTTAGAATTCGCCAATTGGTATCTAACTGTCCCAAAATTTAACAATATACAAACAGATAAATCAATACCACTAAAATATATTAAAAAAAATAGACAGTTAGAATACGCCTACTGGTATCTAACTGCTCCAAAATTTTACAATTTTCAAACAAATAAATAATATGTTACTGCTCCCAAAAACTGCAACAAGCCAATGTATAAAGCATTAGCCAGAAACAACAAGTGAACACTGAAAACAAACAAACAAATAAACTGTAGCATAACAGAAAAAGTTTTTTTTTTAATCCAACATGGATTTTTTTTTCTCCCACAGACCCAATGATTTTAGAAACAAACACAGAAACTGAGCAAATTGCAAGGTACTCTGGTTTGTAATCTACTAAATATGAGGGTAAAAAAAAATGTTGATTATACAATGTAATAAGTCAATAAGTCATTACAAAATACTAATACTAACATGCTATTTTCTTTTATCACAGAAATGAACAAGAAATACATGTACTCCAGTTATTAAACCAAACAGTAAGTATATTATAATAAGTACAACCATCGCAGCATATCACACCCATAGTGGCTTTTAACTTTGTTCCTTATAAATGTGTTTTTGACTCAAAGTTATAAGCAACTATGAGTGTTATATGCTGCGGTGGTTGTGGCCAGGGCATAGAGTCTTGAGTGCATGGCCATTTGGGGGCATAGAGTCTTGGGTGCATGGCCATTTGGCCATGCACCCAAGACTCTATGCCCTGGCCACAACCACCGCAGCATATCACACCCATAGAGTCAAACATTTCAACTACGGCCTATGGAAACTTTTAATGTCCGCGGACATTATGAGTGTTCTTAGAAAACGTTCAACTTGCCAGCGAACAATACGGACAGCGTCCTTAGAACACCCCCATTTATTATTTGTGAACATTTCAGGACACCGCGAGTGTTCTTAGAACACATTCAACTTGCCAGCGAACAATACGGACAGCGTCTTCAGGACACCCCCTACGAACATTTCAGGACACCGCGACAGTTCTTAGAACCCTTTCAACTTGACAACGAACAATATGGACAGCGTCCTCAGGACACCCCCATTTTGTTTATTTGCGAACATTTCAGGACACTGCAAGGGTTCTTAGAACACATTCAACTTGCCAGCGAACAATACGGACAGCGTCTTCAGGACACCCCCTACGAACATTTCAGGACACCGCGACAGTTCTTAGAACCCTTTCAACTTGACAACGAACAATATGGACAGCGTCCTCAGGACACCCCCATTTTGTTTATTTACGAACATTTCAGGACACCACAAGTGTTCTTAAAACACATTCAACTTGCAAGAGAACAATACAGAAAGCGTCTTCAGGACACCCCGTACGAACATTTCAGGACACCGCAAATGTTCTTACAACACTTTAAACTTGACAACCAACAATATGGACATCGTCCTTAGAACACCCCCATTTTGTTTATTTACGAACATTTCAGGACACCACAAGTGTTCTTAAAACACATTCAACTTGCAAGAGAACAATACAGAGAGCGTCCTCAGAACACCCCCATTTTTTTATTTGCGAACATTTCAGGACACCGCGAGTGTTCTTAGAACACATTCAACTTGCCAGCGAACAATACGGACAGTGTCTTCAGGACACCCCCTACGAACATTTCAGGACAGCGCGAGTGTTCTTAGAACACTTTAAACTTCACAACGAACAATACAGACAGCGTCCTCAGAACACCCCCATTTTGGGTTTTTTACGAATATTTCAGGACACCACAAGTGTTCTTAGAACACATTCAACTTACCAGAGAACAATACGGACAGCGTCCTCAGGACACCCCCATTTTGTTTATTTACGAACATTTCAGGACACTGCGACTGTTCTTAGAACAGTTTCGGCTTGCTTGCGAACAAAACGACACATATTGCGTCCTCAGAACACCCCCCCATTAGTTTATTTAGAACATTTAGAACAGCCATTTTGTCCGCAGACAAATCGAACACAAAAAGAGCATCCACCACATAAAAAAATACAACATTTAACCTATCTCATACTCTCCCACCCTCCCCAAACACTCTTAGACACCATCACACTCTACTAAATACAAATTTTAAACCAAGTTTTACCGCGCTGTCCGCAGACGTCCGTGAATCCAAGATGGTGGGTGGTACCGAAAATGTGACGCGCTTCACGGCGTCCAATCAGCGAACATGTTGCATGTCCGCGGACATCATGCAAACTGATTGGCCCATCAGGACACTGTCCGCGGAGCGAACAGGGAAGTGTGTTTGCGGACCGAACACAGATATCACACATTTTTTATGACCTACTTTTTGGTAATTTAAAAAAAAACTACTGGACGGATTTTCACCAAATCTACAAAAACACGCTTTCGGGACCAAACCGCTACTCCTGGTCCAAATTTGGTGAAAATCTGTCCAGCGGTTTAGGCTGTAGGTGCGAGTACATATATATGTATGGCAGGGAAGGAAAAGAAAGGGTATAAACAAGTGATGTCACTGATGTCATCATTGACATTTGAGATGACATTTTTCATGGTCTGGGTGTTAGTGTTAGCAGTGCACAGGGGTGGTGGCAGGGTTCGGGGCTTAGTTTACCATAACTGTCTAATTTCTGGGGTTTTTCGGTTTTAATTTGAAGCATAAAGGGGAGGTGGAAAGCTTTTTTTTAGTGAAGTGTACAGGTTTTTGTTAGGGCAACTTAACCATAACGTCCCCTCAACAAATTTTGTTTGTAGTGAATTTAACTGGTTTTTGCGAGGGTAACTTAACCATAACGTCCCCGTAACAAAGTTTTTTTTTTGTAGGGAATTGCATAGGCTTTTGGAAGGTGGAACTTAAGCATGTAATTGTGGCAATGAAGTCGTTCAGCAGAATATACACTGTAATCATATGATTTTGAAAGATATGTAGTATAATGTACGTACTTGACATACATTTAGCATAGAACATACAGAACTCACTCCCTAATGATATTGGAAAGGGAAGACTGAGTGCCTGTTTGTGGACAGGGTTGGACAGGATCAACATTACCCAAAGAGGCAGGGGATAGCTGAAAATGTACTAGTGTCTTACACAAAAAATGTGCAACGTAGAAGAAGGACATAAAGATATTATAAGTAGTAATAAGTAAATATGGTAACCTGAAGTTAGGTAAAGAAAACCTCACATTTAATAACCATGTAGAATAAAGTGGATGGTACCATAAAAAAGAAAGGATGCCTTCAGCGTAATCACTTAAAAAAAAACGGCAGCCTGGAACGACAGTGGACGGACGCCTTAGGACGAAGGGACATTACAGCAAAAGAGTGAGTACAGGTCATGTTTCTATATGGGTGATTTTTTTTGTGGTATGTAGTGCAGAAATAGTAATTTCTTTCTGTTGTTTTGACTCAGAAATGGCTAGTACTTTGGAGTGGCTGGGGGAGCATTTCCCACATGAGGAAATGTCTGAAGACAGCGACAATAATGGTACAGAGTGCTCGGAATATGCAAAATAGTGACCAGTATTTTAGAAGCATTCAACCTATGTATTTTTTTTTTTAACGGACCAGGAAAGAAAAGAAGAAAGGGCAACAAACTAAACAGAAGAAGGCAGGATAAGAAGGATAGAGCAGAAAATTGACACATTGAACGACAATTTTCAAAGTTTGTGGGAGTTTGTGGAGGACTGTGTGAGAGGAAAAGTTTTGTTATCATTGCCGAACCTGCACCTGCCCTGCTTCTCCATTCCCTAGTGAACCATCCCCAAACCTTGAACAGGAAAATAGACGTTTTGATGAAATATCCATCCCTTCTTCCCCTCACAAATCTTCACCTCTTAACCAGCCCGTGCTGAATCCTAATTCCCCCATATTTGTTTCCATGTCCGCTTCATCCGCTATTTCTTGAGATTGATGTGTGTGTGTGTGTTTGTGTGTGTTTGAAATGTTTTTGTGCAGTAGTTGTAGAGAAAGAGTGTGTGTGTAAAATTTCTTTTTAAAAAGACGTAAAATGTTCGCGAAGAGCATCCCTGTTCAACCTATCCGCAAGCAATGACATGTGGGTGCTGTCTAATGTGAAGTAAGACGGATGTGATGTGTGACTGCACCATCTTTTGAAAATGTGCGTACATAAACAGCAAGGGGTGTCCAAAGGATATACTACCTCGGCGTACCGCTTGGAAACGAGATAATACATGGTCATAGAACACACAAGATGTCCGGAATGGGTGTAAACGAGTAAAAAGGGAGTGTGTGAAGGACAGTATAGCGGTCCGCATTGGTCGCAGTCAAAATGGTGCCGTCCGTAGAACAGGCACGGTGGCCGGCAAGTTCGTAGGCAAACAAAATGGAGTTGTCCCAAGGACACTGGAATTGTCCGTACAGTGAACATAGCATGCGTGCATATGCACAGTACAAACGTAAGTATTGCGAACATCGCGCCAGTTCCTAACTGTCCGTATCACTTGTGTTGCACTTTGAAGTAGTTTGAGAACCCGAACACTGTCCGTAGGACACTTGTGCGCATGCACATGTTTGATTCTTTGCATTTGCTGTCCAGGGGACTTTCATTACGGGGGTGGATGTGTTGAGGACGTCATCTTGTGACCGCACCTACGCTGAGAGTGGGGACTAGTTTCCACGGTTTGTGTGCTTCCGCAACAATAAAAATGAACTTGTAGACACAAGACAAAGTATTGTAGAGTGTAAAAATATAATTTCACACATCCCAAACAATAGGCCACCTCAGGAGTTGCTGTGTAAAATGTGTGTACCGCTTTGTAGGGATGAAGACGGTCACAAGGCACACCCCTGCACCCCTACAAAAGGCCACACCCCCGAGTGCATCTTCATTGTCCTTCTAGCTATAGCAGATTGAGGTGTATTGCCTTTACTGCTGTAGTGACCAAAAGGAAACTAATCGGTATGGCTTCCATGGCTGCTGTTGGGTTATTAGCCTCTGCACCACCCCCAAACCCACCACCATTACCACCTCACCAAGGGCCTGCAGAGAGATATATGTGTGAGGATGTACAGATTGAGGAAGAAGAGGAGGAAGAGAATATAGTGGAGGAACTTCGCACTAGGGGCACTCGGCAGGAGTCACGGGTGTGCCGCTTGTTTTTCGTTTATAGGAACGTACCAAAAGCAAGTGCGAACCTGGTGAAGTGTAACCAGTGCGATGTGGTGTTGAGTCACGGGAGATTTGGAGCGCACAGTTTTGGTACGACAACCATGAAGCGACACCTCACTTTGTTCCACACTGCAGACATTCGCAAGGTGGAGCCATGTGAAGAGCGTAGTCGTTTGAGTTCCTCCACAGCATCCTCCGAATCCGATCCTCCCACCACAAGAGACACTCCTGTGGGGGAGCACCTCCCTCCAGTTGCTTCACAAACCATTCGCGATGCTGTGGACCCTTACCTTTCAAAGGTGACAGTAGGTGCACGTATTGTGACGCAGTACTCTGCAGGGGGGAGAGTTTTCGAAGTGCTTTTGATGTTGCAGTCACCGAGCATCAGAAGATTTGCTCCTTACCTAAATAAAGATCACCCTTAATATTTGTCTGTTCAGTTGCCCTTTCTTATCTCCGTGGCTGGTGTCCCTTCCTTACCCTCCTTTCGCCTCTTCTCCTAGTGTGTCGAGTGATGTTAATCAATGAACGTAAAAACAACAAAAATGACAGAAAAGACTCTTTTCAGAGCTGCCTTTCTCAGTGTAACACTAGAACTATGAAGTGAAGGCCATAGACCCCTGCGAAGTTCAGCAAAAGTTTGCGGACAGTCGGAGAGGGGAAAAAGGGAGGATGCAAGCGGAGCAAATGCACACACAGCCTTATTCACATTGCATCTCGCTTTTTCCATTTGTGGACCAAATGCAGAAGAACGCAACCATATTTGTCTTTGGCAATACGGAAAAAAGTATTTGACAATTTGGAAACATGTCCATGAGCTTCGCAAGTCCTTCCTTCATGGCAAATTGCAAAGAAATTCCATATACATGGCCTAAACTGTTTCCTCCACAATGAATGATCAGTATATCTGGAGGACGCTCTGTCTGTAAAGTAGCACAAAGTCCAGTCATCTCATGCCACACACGCCATGCCAGTGCACTTCCGCATGTGGAAATCCGAGATTTTTAGATAAACTGCAGCTTTCTGCATGCACCTTCAATCAATGCATCCATGAGTCTCCCACAATCCAGATAATCTGTTTTCGAGCATGGAAAGCCATGGCTGTGTGGTGTCCTGTGAGGGAGAAGACAGTCTTACTAAAGTATGTCGGTCTGAACACACCTACTGAACTTTATGAACCAATCCCTAGCTCCGCTCATTCTCATTTACATGCGGCACCACCCTCCAATCCCAGGTGGTGATATGTGCTGGTTGCTAACTACCGCCATGTTCGCGGACATGTACAAGATCAGAGCGTGACAACGGTACATTAAAGTACTATTCCCCTTTTTCCCCTTTAAGGTAGGCTCTGAAAAGGCCGTTTTATTTCTTTTTTTTTGGCCACATATCGTACAGACATGTGGTATTTTATGTATTTTTTTGTATTTTTTGTCCTTGCTTTACTCTTGCAAACATTAAAGAACCTTCTCTAAAGCAAGCCTTATGTTCCAAAAGAACATCACATTTCCCAAAGAGGATAGCGCAACACCATCTCCTTCAAAGTAATGCGCATTGCTTGGATCAATGTTTTCGTGGCTGCAAAAAAACATACCAACACGTAGCATGAATGCACGCATGCCGCGATTGATGATGCACCTCCCGATGCTTTGATCTGGACAGAAAACAGAAGTGTTGTTCCATTGTACTCTCGGGAGTAAAGCAGAAAAAATTACTTTCGATGTTGGGAAGATGGTCATGAGTGCTTCAACCAACTGTGCCAAATCTGCCAACAAAGTACGTGAAGTCAGGTATCCCAAGTGTAGTTCAAAATTACCACATGAAGAGTGGTCATTCTACGCATGTCTCTGCAAACCTGCAGAATTGCCGCAGCATTGGCATCAGTGTCAGCGCTCTGCACCACCTCCACTCCTCGCACATCGAAATGGTGTGCCACTTGCCTACTCTCGGCATAGTGTTGTAAGCCTTGCACAAAAATGTCTCCAAGCAGTAAAACCCTGACCCTCTCCACCTCTGCCATTTTCAGTGTGTGCACCGTATTTCGACCTAAAAGAGTAATGTGAACATCTGATTGACTGATGCCTACAGTCGTCTTTCCATGCAGGATTTGCTGTAGAAACTCATATGTGACACGCCCTACCAGCGGACAAGCGTTGCCTACATGCGGCACGTAACTCTTACCCAGTCCTTCCACCCTTTCTACAGCGGTACCAAAGCAAGTCCCTCATTGGACACAACTAAGCAGGCGCACAATCATCCACCAATCACATAGAACATCGCTAATTTTAACTCCGTCATCAACATTGCGCACTTCAAAATTACTGTTGATGATTCTTAATGGAAATTGCATACCCTTGCAAAGCACCTACTTCACAAGCTACTGTGCAAGGATTGCAAATGTCTACGTACAGCTCCATGCATGTCCACATGCATCAGTATAGAGTACAGGTATGTACATTTTAATCAGTGTACATTTTAATCAGAGTACATGTGGAAGCCTTATGATTTAAAATAGACAAAATAATGGTGGTAAATTTCCATAGGGAACACATAACAATGCTCCCCCTTTTAAAGTGCAAGATTGCCGATTTGTCATTAACAAATTGCACGACTGCTTACTGTCTTCTGCATAACCTGTATATACATTGCAAGCATGCCTATTTAGCCATAGCTTTCAACCAGTTTTGTCTTAAAGGCGGGTGAAATCAGCCGATTTTGTTTTTGGCGGGTGAGACGCCCATTGGAATGAATGGCCGTGCAGGAGGCATTGCGGGTGAGTCTGCCCTGTACAAGGCGGGTGACACCCGCCAAAAGCGTGTGAGTTGAGAAGTATAATTTAGGGCAGACCTCAATTTTGTATGTGAAAATGTCGGAGTTCTGTACTCTGGACTGCCTACAGTAATGCTACTTGCAATGTGATCGTATGAGAATAGTAAGCGCTCCCGATTGTAGTGCTGACATGTCCTTCGGAGGGTCTCCCGATTTATGGACATCGTGCTTTTCATTAACAAGTACAAAATGTTTGCCCATCTAGTACTTTGCCCTATCCCTTACAAACCTCTCTCCTATGCATACTACACTTTGTAAAGAACAAGGCATTTGCAAACCCTTAAAAAATGTAGTTATTTTGAAGGACGTTCAAGTACCATATTGACAGTAGTATGCAAAGACTGCACAGAGAGAAATGAAATGTGCACGTGGACTGGGTTGAAATATGAAAGTTGAATCCTCTGACGAAAGAAGTACAAGTAAAGTCTGCAGTCTCATGACCGCTGCAAACACACAAAGTAATTGATATTGTTTTTTTAATTCACAGTGAAGACTACTCTCCTGAGAATCAACAGCATCTACACTGCAGACGGCATATACAACGAAACCTGGCCATCTTGCACAAAAAAGTGAGTACAGTACAACCTTCATATTGTAACTACTCCTTAAAGAGGCTGCGTGGGTTATTTGTTTATTTTGGGCACCAAATCATGCATTCACTTGTAAACCATTATACCTATAAATATCCATTTATTGAACAAAGAATAACAGGTGGAATGGCTGACAAATCCCTGTGTGTTTGATACTGAAATAATTTAGGAAATCCATAGAGGGTTTGATTGTGAAAATAAGTTGTGGTAGCAGGTTTTTGGCATTTCGGTTATTAATAATGGTTCTCGTCACAATTAGGGCACTTTGTACTCTCATCTAAAGCACATTTTAGTAGTATACAAACAGTAAAGTAGCCTTACCAAATGATAGTTAGAGGTCACTGTACGTTGACACACCATTGCAAAGAGCTTCCCCTTCACACTTATGCACACATGCACACAGCACACATACATTGGACAACAGACCAAAGTATACTTTTTTTTATCAACAGACACCAAAGAATGCCTACCAAAAAGCAGCTCTGTAGAAAGGAACGCAGAATTAGAGCAAATAAAAATAAAGGTGCCAAATGTTAGCATCCACGTGCTGTAGAGTTAGTGGAGAATCTTGATACAAACCACCTAATGCAGTTGGGTAACATAATAAAAGAAGTCTCAACTACGGAAACTGTACCTCCTCCATCAAAAAGTGTCACAAAACACAGAAATGTTGTAAAAAAAACAGCTGCCAGTACAGCTAACAATGTTCCTAATAATCCTGATAGTGTAAGAAGAACCCATAGTAAAAAAAGTATTTTAGCAAAAATGTTTCGTCACAGAGTCCTTCAGAATCTACTAAGAAGAGGACCAAAATCATCCTCACCCCTTAAAACGTACCGTAGAAAGTTAATTCTACAATCGTGGACAGTGCAATCCTTCTCAAAAGGAAGTTGTTCATATTAGTTTTAAGTAGGATGAAAGCACTAACAAAACTAAGTACCAAACTACAAATGAAACTCAGCAATAAACGGAATGTGAACAAAAATAATTTTTTGCATGTTTGTGGTGGTGAATGAAGTCACACAACAACCACAGACCCATATTTTAATGAAGAAGCATACAAACAAAATCAAACAAACACAATTGCCATCCATAGCAGTGGACAAGGGTATGAGAAAATCAATACTACCATCATGGAACAAGAAACACTGCTTACAAAACGATCTTCTCTCGATTCAGCAGAACCACACCGTCCAGTATACAAATGGCCGTACACATCAATGTGTGCCATTTCAAACAAAGCTTTCAAATCTTTATGTCAGTTCCTCAATCAATATGTAAAATGTAAAGACAAAAGTAAAATGAAAGTGCTGCAAAATATGGATATTTGTGTAGTGCGGAAAGACACAGGACGAAAAGGACATTCATTAGCCTGCATTTCTGGGCCTATTTGCAAAAGTACCTTCCATGATATCAAAAGAATATCAGTACATCATTCCAAAGTAAGAGATTTAGTGCCTCATTACATGGACGGCGGTGGACCAAGGTGCTAATAGCACCTTGGTCCATGCCAGTAAAATACCAGCACCGCCTTGGTGGAAAGGGGAATTACCGCCCTATTCCAAGGTTGGTGGGGCGGTAATTCCCCCTTCCCCCATTGCCCTTCCCCATTCCCATTTTTGCCCCATAGGGCATAATGGGAATGGGGAAGGTGCTATTTACGGCACCGCAAATTGCGGTACCGTAATTAGCTCCCTGGTCCCTTTGCGGGTTGGTTTTTAACACCTGCAAAAAGCAGGCGTTAAATTCTCCAACCCGCAAAGGGACCTCATAGTAAGGCGGTAAGGGTTAACGATCACCGGTACCATTAACGGTGACCGTTAACCCTTACCTCCGTCTGTGTAATGAGGCCCTTAGTGTATAAAATATACTATGCAAAAAGTCCAGTTTCAGAATTAGGCAATTTAAATACCACTCTTCTGCATGGTACACCCAAATACTTACAAGAAGAAATGGACCGTATTCAGAAAACGTATTTTGGAAGTGAGAGCCACATAGAAAATGCAACAGTTTTAGAGCATAGTAGCAACAAATCAGCACATAGCAACCTTCTATTACACACATACAGAAAATAAATACTAAAATTTAAAAGGTCATCGGCTGAAGTACCAAACCATGTGTGTGTATGTTGCCGCAGAACGTTTTACAAAAGGAACACAAAAATTGTGGACATAGCATACAAAATAGAAAACAATGAAGACACTAAATGGTTTATATTAGCTTTTTACCTTTTAGCTGAAGGCAAATATGAAATAACTGAACGCCTAATATGTTGCAGTTACTGTACTGCAAAATGAGACAACAACCACACTCCTTCATGTGCAATTACAAATAATTTGGAATTGTTTCCATTACCAAAAATCCTGTAACAGCTCAATTTGTATGAGAGCATAATAATTCAAACAGTTCACCCATTTCAAGCAATTATACCCTTCATCCAAAAACAGCAAATTTACCTTCCTCTGAATTGGTGAAAGGCATTCGTGGCAAAGTAGTTTACTTGCCATTAGATCTAATGGAAAATGTGCACACTCTAGGAGTGGAACGTTCAATAGAGCATTCTTTAATAGACTTGGTAAATGGAGTACCAACAACTGACAAAAAGATTTGGCAACAATTAGTGGACTTACACAAAGTTAGACAAGCATTGCAATATCTAAAAGACAACAATGAGTACTACAAGGAAATAAATATTGATGAGAGCTTAAGGCAAACAACTGAAATAATTCAAAAGCCATCAGAAACTGGACAATTTGAACTTCTGGATCCAGCTACAGTATCCACTCTTTTGGACCATTACACAATTCATCCATTGCATTCCAATGAAAGCATAGATGATGCACTAGAAACTTACCAAATGCGACAAACCAAAGGGTCACCAATGAGTATTTGGGAAAAAAGTATAGAGGCACGTGCTTTTCCACTGCTATTTCCTACTGGCAAATGTGGGAGATACGATGATAGACCCACTCAGATTGGAGCATCAGAATACCGCTCATTACGAATGTATTTGCAAGATCCCAGATTTAGACAAAATGTGGAATACATATTCCACCTACTCTATGAAAGTGAATTAGCAACACTATGTTATGGAGTTGCATACATTCTTAAATCTGGAACGCACTTTCAAAATATGTCAGATACGCAGTTAATACAAAAAGTACAAGAAAAAGATGAGGTTTTACAATCAAGTATAACAAATTTGTTTGCAAACATGCGTGGTACAAAGTAATACTGGTTTTGACGGCACGGAGACGTGCATTGCATGATCAGAAACCTTGGACCACCAACTTGGTTTGTTACGCTAAGTTGTGCAGAATATGCATGGGAAGATTTACACGAGTTCCTACGCATAGCAAACAGCAACAAAAACAACATAGCTATATTAACACCTGGAGAACTTTGCTCTCTAGATCCAGTCAATGTATCAAGATATTTCCATCAATGTTTCATTGCAATGCTACACTTTATTTGCAATAAAACTGTTCCTCCCCTTTTGGAAGTGCAACACTTCTTTTGGAGAAAAGAATATAAGCGAGAGGAGCACCGCATATTCACATGCTGTTATGGATCAAAGGTGCACCGAAATTTGGGCACTACAGTGATAGCACTGTTTTGCAGTTTATCCAAAAATATGTCACATGTGAAATCCCTTCATGAGCTGCATGGGCAGATTTTACAATTTCAAAGTCACAAATGTGGCAAATATTGTCACTGTAAATACAAAAACAAAGATAAATACTACACCAAATGCCGCTTTGGTTTCCCTAGACCAGTTACAGAAACCGGTGAAGTAAACAACTTCATGTCTTCAGTTCGACATAGTGTTAAAGGTAAATCACCTAAGAACACATATTACATAAAAAGAACAGAAGAATCAAAATATATCAATGATTACAATTAAATCATTGCCCACTTATGGAATGCAAACATATATGTGCAGTACATTGCAGACAATTCCACTGCAGTTGCACAATATGTTACAGCCTACTTAACAAAAGCAGAAAAAACAGAGCTTCAAGACCTCTGGGATGACCTAGCATCAACAAAACATTATCAGAGAAATGGTACAGCCTAGGCATAAAAATGCTCTCTCATAGAGAATGTGGGGCCTACGAAGCAGCAGATCGTTTAACCGGAACTGCTTTGGATGGAAAATCAGATAACATAGTATGGCTCAGTCTTGGTCCTGCAAAATCTAGAAAAAGAGTGCTGATATCATACGAGGACATAGAAACAATTGCCAGAAATTATCCCAGCAGCCAAGCCATTCTAAAAAACAATTTACTGGACACATACTATCCGAACAGCAGTACCACTCTGGAAAGCATGTGTCTATACAACATAGCTCAAAACTTTGCATACAAAAATAATGTAAAACCTGATGAAAGCAAACGTAGATATAGACTGATCGATTGTGAAGGGAGCTTAGAGAAACTTAACAAACAAAGCTTAATTAATCATGTGAAATTGTCATTAAAAACTCCTCAACAGAAATAACTATATTACATATCTCTGTTACAACTTTTCAAACCATGGAGAAAAGAGGAAGACATACTAGATAATTATGAGTGCTATAAAGATGCTTTCAAAGCAAATTAAAGCACTATCACTGATGTTAACTTTACGCAGTACAACACACTGTTACACAATGAGCAGCAACAGGAAGAAGAAATTCAGGCCCAACTAGATAAAGACTCTTCCGACAATAGTCAATCTTCTGTAACAGGAAGTCAAGAAGCATTAGGACAACCACTAATAGCAAATGAGGCTGAAGTTGCTATGGCAGAAGTAAAAAACACCATGTATCAGTATCAAGAAGATACAGAAGACTTAACTGTACAACAAGCAAAACCTAACCACGATCAGCACACCATTTTTGAAGACGTAACAAAAGAAATTGTGCATGGCGTACAGAACGAAAATAAAGAATGTACCTGCCAAAATTAGAAACCTACACTGCTCTATGTCAGTGGTGAAGCTGTATCAGGGAAAACATTCTTAATCAAAACTATCAGCAAGTTCCTTCAACAATTGACAAACAACAAACTGTCAGCTGTTGTAACAGCCCCCATAGGTTTAGCTGCCTACAACATAGGTGGTGTGACTTTACACCAATTACTACTGCTTTCAGTAGAGCATCAAAATAAATTAGACTACTACAAACTTTCGGTAGAACAATGTGGTCCAAAGGCCTATGTGAACAACCAGCGCAATTGCTCAATATTAGAAATTTTAAAAGGCAGCGTTCAACATGAAAGTGTGAGGGTGCCAGGACCAAGAACCCTCAGTAAGCAGTAAATTAGATGTAATCAGTGAACTGCGCCAATTATCAGTGATACAGTAACAGTTGGGTTATATTTTTAATTCCCTTCCACAGCCTGACACGTGTTTCGAGCAAGGCTCTTTTTCAAAGGCGTTGAACTTGTCCGAAAAGAAACTCTTAGTATTACTTGCGGTTGCAATGACCATTATATAAATACAGCCTTCCGGCAACAACAGTGTACAGCGCTTTTCCTTGTACACTATTGTTGCCGGAAGGCTGTATTTATATAATGGTCATTGCAACCGCAAGTAATACTAAGAGTTTCTTTTCGGACAAGTTCAACGCCTTTGAAAAAGAGCCTTGCTCGAAACACGTGTCAGGCTGTGGAAGGGAATTAAAAATATAACCCAACTGTTACTGTATCACTGATAATTGGCGCAGTTCACTGATTACATCTAATTTACTAATACAAACTTTCTGCAGAAGCTGCAATGGAATTACGTAGAGTATTGAAACAAATGAAAATGCTACTAATAGATGAAGTGAGCATGGTCTCCAATCTAATGTTGGCTTTGAATCATCTCAGATTGCAAGTACTTAAAAGTAATAACGAAGAACTCTTTGAAGGGAAACGCATTATCGTTTTCGGAGATCTTCCGCAATTGACACCAGGGAAAGGTGAACCGATTTTTAAATCTTAGGCCACAAACTCTGCCGGGAAACTGTTGGTAGCATAGGTAATGTTAACCTTTGGCAACATTTCCAACACAGAGAATAAACTGAGAACATGCAGCAATCTGCAGATCTCACTTATGCCAACATATTAAAAAGTATTAGAGTTGGTGTATTATCGCAAGAAGCACAAGCTTTATTGAAAAAGCGACATATACATGCACTGTATGGCGATAATGCATGTGCAACTGAAGTTATGGAACAAATAGCGCACAAAAATGTCAATTGTATGGGCTTAATGCCAACTCTTCCAAGCTGTTTCAAATTCAATGAAACAATGTTAAAGAAAGAAATGTAAGCAATAATAGAAATTAGCACCACAGACAAACTAGACGTACATGGTTTGACAGTACCCATGTGTGAGCAAGCCACAACAAGACTAAATAGTTTACAAAATTCAATCTCTTACACAGCTGGGTTGGAAAAAATATTGAAATTATCACTGATATGTGTGATGTCATCATTGATGTCCTGGGTGTTAGTCTTAGCAGGGCACGGTGGTGGCACGAGTTATGGTTGCTTAGCTTACCATAACTGGCGAATTTCAGGGGTTTTTAGATTTTACTTGTAACCATAACGTCCTTGTAATAACAGTTTTTGACTGAATTTCATAGGTTTTTATTAGTGCAACTTAACCATAACGACGTCCCTTTAACAATGTTTTTTTTAATGATATATATATATATATATATATATATATATATATATATATATATATATATATATATATATATAAATTCAGTGAAAAAACTTTGTTAAAAGGGACGTTATAGTTAAGTTGCACTACTAAAAACCTATCAAATTCAGTAAAAAAACTCTCTTAAAGGGACGTTATGGTTCAAAATAAAACCGAAAAACCCCTGAAATTCGGCAGTTATGGTAAGATAAGGAACCATAACTCACGCCACCGTGCACTGCTAACACTAACATCCAGGACATCAAAGATGACATCACAAATGTCATTGATGATATCACTGATGACATCACATGTGCATTTACTTTTCATGAAAACTCTGTAGGAGGGATTCTTATAATGTTGACCAAAAAGTGTCAAGGATCATTTGAATAAATATCATGAGCTAATTAGTGCATTAAGCAATGCATTGATATAAATAGCATTCTATTATGAAGTTCTATCGAGTATACTAAGCAACTCAAGCAGAAATATAGGCAGTGTGTGCAGTATACATGGTGAAGGTGCAATATTCATAATCTTGCCATGTAGAATAATGAAATGATAACTGCTTTCTTATTAGAGTTTTGCGTACTGTGAAACATGTAATAAGTAGCTAATAAAACCCACTTAATACATAATTACACTTAATACAGACAAAACACAAAGAGACAACAACACATACAAATATGAGTATATACAGAGACAGAGAAGTAAACAAACAAGCAGAAGTAGTAGCAGAAAGAGTTCATAACCTAACTGATTATCTTTATGCAGAGAAATGATTGCTCTGTTTCAAAGCTGCTACTTACTGTATGTATGTGTATGAAATGATGTCAGTGAACCCTAAGGAAAGGAGTGTGAGTACAATGTATACAAATATGAGCATATACAGGGAAGGTATAGTAATACAAATAAAAATAAAACTATGAGAACATGCTGATAACTCTAATGATTATTTTCATGCACAGAAAGGATTGCTCTCTTTCAAGCCTGTGTCTTCCGCTATATATATGTTTCATATGATATGACTTGACCCTAAGTCTACAAATATAGTACCTTTTCAATTTTTACTTCCTGACTGTTACTGAAGAAAACTATGTGGCTTAGATATGTCAGTAAAGGAAAAAAAGGGAGAGCCAGCCATGTGATGTCATCAGTGATGTCATCAATGACATTTGTGATGTCTTCTTTGATGACCTGGGTGTTAGTGTTAGCAGTGCACGGTGGCGCGAGTTATGGTTGCTTATCTTAACATAACTGCTGAATTTCAGGGGTTTTTCGGTTTTACTTTGAACCATAACGTCCCTTTAACAAAGTTTTTTTACTGAATTTGATAGGTTTTTAGTAGCGCAACTTAACCTTAACGTCCCATTTGTTAAACAGGGATTTGCAGGCAGAATGCTGCACAAATCCCCGTTTTTCGGCGCACAAATGACATAGCTCAGCCTCTAGAATGTTAGTATTGCAGAACAAAGAACTGTTTTAATTCTATACCATTAGATTTGTTATGTGTTTTTCTCCTCACTACTAGCTTACTTTCTATTGTCATCTGAACCCCAGCATAGTAACACACAAATACA
This sequence comes from Ambystoma mexicanum, assembly GCF_040938575.1. NCBI lineage: Eukaryota > Metazoa > Chordata > Amphibia > Caudata > Ambystomatidae > Ambystoma > Ambystoma mexicanum. The sequence goes on from NC_090937.1 coordinate 335,456,214, forward strand.
AGAATAGCCTTCCCAACTAGTTGTAGCTGCCAATGCACAATCACACACCATCACATACATCTCTACCATCATACTCAGGCACACAGCACACATGCATCACAGAACAGCCCAACCCATACCTTCTTTATTTGTTTCAACAGACCCCAAAGAATGCCTACCAAAAAGCAAGTCCGTAGAAAACAACATAGAAGTAGAGCAAATGAAAAAAGTGTCCAAAATAAGCATCCATCTCTAGCAGAATTTGAACAAAAAGTTCAAACAAAACAGCTAATACAGTCATTTAGCAAAACAAAACATGCTTCAAGTACAGAAACTTTACCTCCTCCATCAAAATGTAAAACAAAACAGAAAACGATTATCAAGAATTCAGCTACCACTACTGCTAAAACTGCTCCTATAAATCTTGATATAATGGCAAGTAAGCATACAAAAAAAGTATTTTAGCAAAAATGTTCTGCCACAGAGTCCTCCAGAATCTTATAAAAACAGGAGAGAATTCATACTCAACCCCTAAAACCTACCGTAGAAAATTAATCTTAGAAACTTTGGTAAACAGTGCAATCCTTCTCAAAAGAAAGTTATTTATTTTAGTGTAAAACTGAATGAAACCGTAAAAAAACGAATTACTAAATTACAAAAAAGACTTCTCAATAAATGAAATATCAACAAAAATAACTTCTTAAATATCTGTGGAATTGAATGGAGTCACACCACAAACACAGAACCATATTTTAATGAAGAAGCATACAAACAAAAGCAACCAAATACAATTGCTATACATAGCAGTGGACAAGGTTATGAAAAACTTAATAATACCATAATAGAACAAGAAATACTGCTTACAAAAATATCCCCAGAAAATTCAAAATTACCTTTCCATTCGACTGGACCAAAACATCCTGTATACAAATGGCCATGCACGTCAATGTGTAACATTCCCAAAACATCTTTCAAATCTTTACTCCAATCCCTCAATCAGTATGTGAAAGGCAATGACAAAATAAAAATGAAACTGCTGCAAAATATGGATACCTGTCCAGTGCGTAAATACACAGCACTACAAGGACATTAATTAGCCTGCATTTAAGGACCTATTTGCAAAAGCACCTTCCATCATATCAAAATATCAATCAATACATCATCCAACTATAAGACATCTAGTCTATAAACTGTACTATGCTAAAAGTCCTGCTTTAGCACTAGCCAATTTAAATAACAATCTTCTACATGGTACAGCCAAAGAACTACTTGAGGAAATTGACCATATCCAGAAAAAATATTTTGGAAGTGAAAGCCACTTACAAAATGCAATACCTTTACAACAGACTAGGAACAATTGTACACATGGCAACCTTCTACTACACACATACAAAAAAGAAATACTAACATTTAAAAATACATCCGCTGAAATACCAAACCATGTGTGTGCGTGTTGCCGCAGAACTTTTTATAAAACTAACACAAAAACTATAGACATAACATACAAAATAGAGGACAATGAAGATTCTAAATGGTTTGAATTAGCTCTCTAACTTATAGCAGAAAACAAATACGAAATAACTGACCCCTTAATACTTTGCAGTTACGCACTACAAATCTTGACAACAACCAAACTCCTTCACACGCTATCACAAATAACTTGGAATTATTCCCACTACCAAAACCCCTACAACAACTCAATTTATATGAGAGCATCATAATTCAACCACTGCACCCATTTCAAGCAATAATACGCCTTCAACCAAAAACAGCAAAATAACCTCCCTCTGAATTGGTGAAAGGCATTCGTGGCAAAGTAGTTTATTTACTATTAGATCTGACAGAAAATGTGCACACTCTAGGAGTGCAAAGTCCAATAGAACAATCTTTAATTATCTTAGTAAATGGTGTACCAGCAAAAGACAAAAGAATTTGGCAAAAACTCGTCTACTTACATAAAGTTAGACAAGCCTTGCAATATCTAAAAGACAATAATGAGTACTACAAAGAAATAAATATTGAAGAAAACTTAAGAGGAACAACTAAAATAATTCAAGAGTCATGAGAAACTGGTCAATTTGAACTTCTGGATCCAGCTGTAGTATCCAATATTTTAGACCATTATACAATTCATCCATTGCACTCTAAAGACAGCATAGATGATGCACTAGATACGTACCAAATGCGACAAACCAAAGGATCACCAGTGAGCATATGGGAAAAAAGTATAGAAGCACGTGCTTTTGCTCTACTGCTTCCTACTGGCAAAGGAGGGAGATACGATGATAGACCCACACAGATAACAGCATCAGAATACCGCTCATTACAAATGTATTTTGAGGATCCCAGATTTAGACAAAATGTAGAATACATATTCCACCTACTCTTTGAAAGTGAACTAGCAACTCTATGTTACGGAGTTGCACACATATTGAAATCAGGAACCCACTTTCAAAATATGTCAGCTATGCAATTAATACAAAAAGTGCAAGAAAAAGATGAGGTTTTAAAATCAAGTACTACAAATCTGTTTGCAAACATGTGTGGTGCAAAAGAATACTGGTTCCGATGTCACAGATATGTATGTTGTATGATCAGAAACCTTGGACCACCCACTTGGTTTGTTACATTAAGTTGTGCAGAATATGCATGGGAAGATGTACATGATTTCCTACGCATATCAAACAAAAACAAAACAAACATAGATATACTAACACCTGGAGAACTTTGCTCTCTAGATCCTGCCAATATTTTAAGATATTTCCACCATCGTTCCATTGCTATGCTACACTTTATTTATAATAAAACTGTTCCTTCACTCAGAGAAGTGCAACACTTCTTTTGGAGAAAAGAATACCAAGCCAGAGGAGCACCACATATCCACATGCTTTTATGGATTAAAGATGTTCCTAAATTTGGTCAGGACAGTGATGCCACTGTTTTGCAGTTCATCCAAAAATATGTCACTTGTGAAATCCCTTCATAAACGACACATAGTGACCTTCATGCACAAATTGTACAATTTCAAAGACACAAATGTGGCCAATATTGTCATCGCAAATACAAAAAGAAAGGGAAATACTACACCAAATGCTGCTTTGGTTTCCCTAGACCAGTTACAGAAACAGGTGAAGTAAACAACTTCATGTGTTCAATTAGACATCGGGCCTCATTACACGGACGGCGGTGGACCTTGGTCCATGCCGGTAAAATACTGGCACCGCCTTGGTGGAAAGGGGAATTACCGCACTATTCCAAGGTTGGTGGGGCGGTAATACCCCCTTCCCCCATTGCCCTTCCCCATTCCCATTTTTGCCCCATAGGGCATAATGGGAATGGGGAAGGTGCTAATTACGGCACCGCAAATTGCGGTGCCGTAATTAGCTCCCTGGTCCCTTTGCGGGTTGGATTTTAACACCTGCAAAAAGCAGGCGTTAAATTCTCCAACCCGCAAAGGGACCTCGTAGTAAAGCGGTAAGGGTTTACCGGTACCGGTAAAATACCAGTACCGGTAAACCCTTACCGCCGTCCGTGTAATGAGGCCCATCGTGTTAAAGGTAAATCACCTAAGAACACATATTACATAAAAAGAACAGAAGAATCAAAATATATCAATGATTACAATTAAATCATTGCCCACTTATGGAATGCAAACATATATGTGCAGTACATTGCAGACAATTCCACTGCAGTTGCACAATATGTTACAGCCTACTTAACAAAAGCAGAAAAAACAGAGCTTCAAGACCTCTGGGATGACCTAGCATCAGACAAAACATTATCAGAGAAATTGTACAGCCTAGGCATACAAATGCTCTCTCATAGAGAATGTGGGGCCTACGAAGCAGCAGATCGTTTAACCGGAACTGCTTTGTATGGAAAATCAGATAACATAGTATGGCTCAGTCTTGGTCCTGCTAAATCTATAAAAAGAGATCTCAAATCATATGACGACATAGAAACAATAGCCAAAAATGATCCCAACAGCCAAGACATTTTGAAAAACAATTTACTAGACACATACAACCCGAACAGGAGTACCACTTTGGAAAACATGTGTCTATACCACATAGCCCAAAACTTCACATACAAAAATAATATAAAACCCGATGAAAACAAAGGTAGATATAGAGTGACAGATTGTGAAGGCAGCTTAGTGAAACTTACCAAACAAAGCTTAATTAATCATATTAAATTGTCATTAAACACTCCTCAACAGAAAGAACTATATTACATGTCCCTGCTACAATTTTTTAAACAATGGAGAAAAGAAGAAGCAATACTAGAAAACTATGACTGCTATGAAGACACTTTCAAAGCAAATGAAAGCACTATCACTGATGTGAACTTTATGCAGTACAGAACAATGTTGCAAAATGAACAGCAATATGAAGAAGAACTCCAGGCCCAACTAGATAAGGACACTCCCAACAGTAGTCAACCTTCTGTAACCGGAAGCCAAGAACCACTGGGACAGCCACTAATAGCAAATAAGGCAGAAATAGCTATGACAGAACTAGAAAACACCATTTGTCACTATGAAGAAGGTACAGAAGACTTAACTGCACTACAATCAAAACTAAACCGAGAGCAGCGCACCATTTTTAAAGAAGTAACAAAAGAAATTGCACATGTTATGCAACATGAAAATAAAGAATGTACCTGCTAAAATTACAAACCTATACTACTATACGTCAGTGGTGAAGCTGGTTCAGGCAAAACATTCTTAATCAAAATCATCAGCAAGTTCCTTCAACAATTGACAAACAACAAACTGTCAGCTGTTGTAACTGCCCCCACAGGTTTAGCTGCCTATAACATAGGTGGTGTCACTTTACACCGATTACTATTCATTCCAGTAGAACACCAAAACAAATTAGATATTACAAACTTTCTACAGAATCTGCAATAGAACTACACAGGGTTTTGAAACAAATGAAAATGCTACTAATAGATGAAGTTAGCATGTTCTCCAACATAATGTTGGCTTTGATTCATCTCAGATTGCAAGAAGTACTTAAAACAAACTGCGAAGAACTCTTTGGAGGAAAACACATTATTGTTTTCGGAGATCTTCTTCAATTGACACCAGTGAAAGGTGAACCTATTTTTAAAACCTTAGGATACAAACTCTGCTGTAAAACTATTGGCAGCATAAGAAATGTCAATCTTTGGCAACATTTCCAATACAAAGAATTAACAGAAAACATGTGCCAATCTGCAGACCTCACCTACGCCAACGTTTTAAAAAGTATTAGAGTTGGTGTACTATCTCAAGAATCACAAACAATATTAAAAACCTGGCACATCCATGCACTTTATGGCGATAACTCATGTGCTACTGATGTTATGGAACAATTAGTGCAGAAAAATGTCAATTGTATGGCCTTAATGCCAACTCTTGCAAGCTGTTCCAAATTCAATGAAACAATGTTAAAATAAGAAATGCAGACAATAATTGAAGTTTGCTCCACAGACAAACTGGACGTACATGGTATTACACTACCAATGTGTCAACAAGCCACAACAAGAAAAACACCTTAGAAAATGCTATCTCCAACGCAGCTGGCTTGGAGAAAATATTTAAATTATCCTTAAACTGTAGAGTAATGCTTAAACATAACCTTGACGTAGAGCAAAGACTAGTTAATGGAGCACTGGGTATGGTTGTTGGCTTTCAAACATACCCACGTGACAACAACATTCAGTTTGTCAATATTTTCTTCGACAAACTTTCAGAAGTAAAAAGTATAGCGCGCTCAACAGCTCGATTCCTTCTCTTCAAAGGCATGTATGTACGCAGAGAACAATTTTCTCTAACTCTTGCATATGCAGTCACCATTCATAAATCCCAAGGTCTTACCCCAGACAAAGTATTTATAGATATTGGTAACACAGTCTTTACAGAAGGCATGAGCTACGTAGCACTATCAAGTTTACGTACACTTGACAGTCTATTTCTAATCAACTTTGATGCAAGTAAAGTCAACACTGATATTCCTTGCATTCTGGAATACAATAGACTACGTACATTATACACCCCCCATCTAAAAGCATATCCTGTTCCACAAAAAGGAAAACACTGTAAAAGAAAACTAATTCAAACTGAAATGTAACAGAATCGACTGCAAATCCTCCAAAGAGAGTAAAAGAAGCTAATACTTCATCATTTACCATAAGTAAAGAAGAACCTATTAGTCAAAGTAACTCAGGTACTTCTTCAGAGAAGCAACACACACTCTGAAAAAATGACTTGGACACAGAACTATTAAATTTTCAAATGTAACTGGTGTAAGTTGTTACGCAAATGTAGCAATGAATATTTTATTTCAATTGCCACGAATTGTTGACAACATCTAATTACACAGTACAGACCAATTGTGTTTGCAAATGTTAGTCCTTCATAGAAACGCAACAAACAATCCTGACAACACATATAGTGTTCACGGAATAAGACAAGAATTGGACTACTGTGCTGGAATGGTGAAATTCACTATAAACTCGCAAGAAGATCCTCAAGAATTTCTAAACAAAAACATACCTGTAAATGAAATCTTCCAGATTTCATACATGTGGAAACATATGTGCACTCTGTGCAACAATGTTACTCAAGAAGAAATCCCTAACGAGCGCTTCATGTATGTATCCATACCAAATTGTGAATCCATTCCATTTCAGCAACTTGTACAAGATGCAAACCATGGCAGATTATGTACTACCTGCAATTCAGATAATCGCTCCCGCTTACTAATACAAACACATAGTAAATACATAATACTAATGCTTCTACGTTACAATGCAGATGATACCAAAAACAACTGCAAGCTGACTGGATTCACACACAGTCAAGTATCACTTGGTAAGAAAACCTTCACAACAATAGGTATAATCTACCACGTAGGAGCCACAACCAATGCAGGTCACTACACTGCATATATTAAAAAGAAATGTGGATGGTTTGAATGTAATGATAGTACCATTATTCTAAAGCAGAGATTACCAGCAAATCTTACAAGCGCTTATTTAATCTTCTTAAAACCAAAATTTTAATAACTAATCTGTACTTCCTCATTAACAAAAATTCAAATAAAAAACTATAAACAGTTAGAATACGCCAACAGGTATCTAACTGGCCCAAGATTCTATAACAACTAAACAAATAAATGAATACCACTAAATTGTAACAAAAAATAGACAGTTAGAATACGCCAACAGGTATCTAACTGGCCCAAGATACTATAACAACCAACCAGATAAATGAATATCACTAAATTAAAAATATATATACATATACAGTTAGAATACGCCAACAGGTATTTATTTGCTTCAGAAATCTGCAACAAAAATGTGGACGGTTCGAATGTAATGATAGTACCATTACTCTAAAACAGAGATTACCAGAAAATCTTACAAACGCTCATTTAATCTTCTTAAAACCAAAATGTATTAACTAATCTGTACTTCAATATTAACAAAAATTAAAACAAAAAACTATAAACAGTTAGAATACGCCAACAGGTATCTAACTGTCCAAGATTCTATAACAACCAAATAAATAAAAGAATACCACTAAATTGTAACAAACAATAGACAGAATACGCCAACAGGTATCTAACTGCTTTAAAAATATGCAACAAGATTACTAGGACATCTTACAAACGCTTCTTTAATCTTCTTAGAACCAACATTTAATAACTAATCTGTACATCAGCATTAACAAAAATTCAATGAAAAAACTATAAATAGTAAGAATACGCCAACAGGTATCTAACTAGCCCAAGATTCTATAACAACCAAACAGATAAATGAATACCACTAAATTGTAACAAAAAATTGACAGAATATGCCAACAGGTATCTAACTGCTTCAGAAATCTGCAACAATCCAAAAGATAGAACAATAACCAGAAACAACAAGTGAACACTGAAAGGAAACAAACAAATAGACTGTAGCATAACAAAAAAAGTTTTTTTTTAATCCGACAAGGATTTTTTTTTCCACAGACCCAATGATTTGAAAAACAAACACAGAAGTACACTGATTTGTAAACCAAATATGAGGGCAAAAAAAAAGCTGAAATATCTATTATGCAATGTAATAAGTCTTTATAGAATAAATACACTAACATGCTTTTTTCTTTTATCACAGTATTTGAAAATTAATATTTCCTGCAGGTACCAAAAAATATATCGAATCTCAACAAATCAAACAGTAAGTATAATTGCAACCATTTGATAGATATTCAAATCTATAGGTGCGATCAATGGCTGTGATATGGTGCCGTGCTTGTGATCAGGGCCTAAAGTCTTGGGTGTATAGCCTACAGCCTACAGCCTTCACCCATGCACTCAACACTCTACGTCCTGCCCACAACCAGCACACTATATGAAACCCATGGTGGCTTATAACTTCAGTGCTTACAAATTTGGTCTTGGGTGCATGGCCTTTTGACACTAGGTCCTGGCCACAACCAATGCAGCATATCACACCCATTGAGGCTTATAACTTCAGTACTTATAACTTCGGTCTTGGGTAGGCCCTGCCACAACCAGCACAATATATCACACCCATAGTAACTTATAACTTCAGTACTTATAACTTCGATCTTGGGTAGACTTTGGCCACAACTCCAAAACATATCACACCCATACATCACACCCATGTTTGATGCTATGGGTGTGATCTATGGGTGTGATATGCTGTGGTGGTTGCGGCCAGGGCCAGGGCCTAGAGTCTTGGGTGCATGGCCTACGCCCTTTGGCCATGCACCCAAGACTCTAGGCCCTGGCCGCAACCATCGAAGCATATCACACCCATAGATCACACCCATAGAATCAAACATTTTTAACTATGATCACACCCATAAAATCAAACATTTTTAACTAGGCTTCATGGCATTTTTTATGTCCGCGGACACCGTGGGTGTTCTTAAAACAGTTTCTACTTGCCTGCGAACAATACAAACAGGTACAGTGTCCTCAGGACACCCCATTTTCATATATTTGCGGACATCCCGGACACTGCGTGTGTTCTTAGAACAGTTTCCACTTGCCTGCAAACAATACGGACAGGTATAGTGTCCTCTGGACACCTCCATTTTCATTTATTTGCGGGCGTCCCAGACACCGGGTGGATTCTTAGAACAGTTTCCACTTGCCTGCGAACAATACAGACAGGTATAGTGTCCTCAGGACACCTCTATTTTAATTTATTTGCGGACATCCCGGACACCGCGTGTGTTCTTAGAACAGTTTCAACTTACCTGCGAACAATACGGACAGGTATAGTGTCCTTAGGACACACCCATTTTCGTTTCATTGCAGACATCCCGGACACCGCGTGTGTTCTTAGAACAGTTTCAACTTGCCTGCGAACAATACGGACAGGTATAGTGTCCTTAGGACACCTCTATTTTCATTTATTTGCGGACATCCCGGACACCGCGTGTGTTCTTAGAACAGTTTCAACTTGTCTGCGAACAATACGGACAGGTATAGTGTCCTTAGGACACCCCCATTTTCGTTTCATTGCAGACATCCCGAACACTGTGTGTATTCTTAGAACCGTTCACCTTGCCTGCAAACAGTACGGACAGGTGTAGTGTCCTTGGGACATCCCCATATGGGTTGATTGCGGACATCAAGGACAGCGCAACTGTCCGCAGACACAACAAACACAACAGTGGTGCCTACCACCTAAATAGATACAATATTTTAACCATCTCTTACCCCCCCACCATCCCCAAACAGTCTTACAGACCAACCCACTTGCCAAAATTGTATTTCCCCACCATTTGTCAAAGCGCTGTCCATGGACATCGGCAAATACAAGATGGTGGGCGTTTCCAAAAATCTGATGCACGCCACGCTCTCCACCATCCAATCGGCGAGCATGCTGCATGTCCGCGGACATGACGCAAGTCGATTGGCCAACCAGGACACTGTCTGTGGAGCGAACAGGGAAGTGTGTCCGCGGATTGAACATAGATATCACTATTTTTTTATACCTACTTTTAAGTCATTTTTTAAAAAACTACTGGCGGATTTTCACCAAATTTACAAAAGCACGCTTTCGGCACCAATCCGCTGCTCCTGCCGCAAATTTGGTGAAAATCCGTCCAGTGGTTTGGGCTGTAGGCGTGAGCAAAGTTTTTTCCCCATTCAGTCTATGGGAACAAAAGAAGTTTTGGGACCCCCCCTATACCTTAGCCCACCATGAACCAAACCGCAACAAAGTATGCAAACATTTTCAGAGTGGGCCATATACTTTTTTTTAGCAAAGTTTGGTGTGGATTCGTCCAGGGGAAGCAAAGTTATAAGCCGCCCAAAAAGAGCTCTGGCTGTGTAATTACATGGCCACGGTAGTGGCCATGTAGTTATGTAGTTATGGTTAAGTTGCTGTTTCCATAGGAAGAGCACTTTTTGGGCGGCTTATAACTTCGCTCTCCTTGGACGGATCCTCACCAAACTTTGCAAAAAAAAGTATTTGGGTCACTCTGCAAAGTTTGTTGAGGATTCGTCTAGTGGGGGCAAAGTTATAGAGGGGGTCCCAAAACTTTTTTTTTCCCATAGACTGAATGGGAAAAAAAAATTGCTCGCGGTAAATCCCCCTTCCGCCATTGCCCTTCCCCATTCCCATTTCTGCCCCATAGGGCTCTATGGGAATGGGGAAGGCGCTAATTACGGCACCGCAATTTTGCGGTGCCGTAATTAGCTCCGAGGTCCCTTAGCGGGTTGGTTTTTAACGCCTGCAAAAAGCAGGCGTTAAAGCACCAACCCGCTAAGGGACCTCATAGTAAGGCGGTAATGGTTAACGGTCACCGTTACCATTAACGGTGGCCGTTAACCATTACCGCCTTCCGTGTAATGAGGCCCTATGTCTAACTGAAGACATGAGGTTGTTCACTTGACCTACATTTGTAACTGGTCTAGGGAAACCAAATCAGCATTTGGTGTAGTATTTCCCTTTGTTTTTGTATTTGCGACGACAATATTTTCCACATTTGTGTCTTTGAAATTGTAAAATTTGTGCATGAAGATCACTATTTGTGGCTTCTGATGGAATTTCACAAGTGATATATTTTTCAATAAACTGTAAAACAGTGGCATCACTGTGTTGACCAAATTTAGGAGCATCTTTAATCCATAAAAGCATGTGGATATGTGGTGCTCCTCTGGCTTGGTATTCTTTTCTCCAAAAGAAGTGTTGCACTTCTCCAAGGGGAGGAACAATTTTATTACAAATAAAATGTAGCATAGCAATGAAGCGATGGTGAAAATATCTTGAAACATTAACAGGATCCAAAGAACAAAGTTCTCCAGGTGTTAGTATATCTATGTTTGTTTTGTTTTTATTTGATATGCGTAGGAAATCATGTAAATCTTCCCATGCATATTCTGCACAACTTAATGTAACAAACCAAGTGGGTGGGCCAAGGTTTCTGATCATACAACGTACATCTCCATGACGTTGAAACCAGTACTCTTTAGTACCATGCATATTTGCTAATAGATTTGTAATATTTGATTGTAAAACCTCATCCTTTTGTTGCACTTTTTCTAATAATTGTGTAGCTGTCATATTTTGAAAGTGTGATCCTGATTTTAATATGTGTGCAACTCCGTAACATAAAGTTACTAGTTCAATTTCAAAGAGTAGGTGGAATATGTATTGCACATTTTGTCTAAATCTTGGATCTTCAGAATACATCCGTAATGAGCGGTATTCTGAAGCTGATATTTGAATAGGTCTATCATCATACCTTCCTCCTTTGCCAGTAGGAAAAAGTAGAGGAAAAGCACGTACTTCTATGCTTTTTTCCCATATGCTGATTGGCGATCCTTTTGTTTGACGCATTTGGTAAGTTTCCAGTGCATCTTCTACAGTGTCATTACAGTGCAAAGGATGAATTGTATAATGGTCTAAAGTATTTGATATTGTAGCTGGATCTAGTAGCTCAAATTGACCATCTTCTTGTGTTTCTTGAATTATTTCAGTTGTATCTTTCAAGTTTTCTTCAATTTAATTTCTTTGTAATATTCATTATTATCTTTAAGATATTGGAAGGCTTGTCTAACTTTATATAAATCTACCAGCTGTTTCCATATTTTTTTGTCTTTTGTAGGTATTCCATTTACTAAGATAATTAAAGATTGCTGCATTGGACGTTGCACTCCTAGAGTATACACATTTTCTTTTAGATCTAATGGTAAATAAACTACTTTTCCACTAATGCCTTTTACCAATTCAGAAGGAGGTCATTTTGCTGTTTTTGGTTGAAGGCGTATTATTGCTTGAAATGGGTGTACTGTTTGAATTATGATGCTCTCATATAAATTAAGTTTTTGTAGGGGTTTTGGTACTGGGTATAATTCCAAATTATTTGTGATAGCACGTGAAGGAGTTTGGTTGTTGTCAAGTTTTGTAGTGCAGTAACTGCAAAGTATTAAGGGCTCATTTATTTCGTATTTGTTTTCTGCTACAAGGTAGAGAGCTAATTCAAACCATTTAGAATCTTCATTGTCTTCTATTTTGTATGATAGGTCTACAGTTTTTGTGTTGCTCTTATAAAAAGTTCTACGGCAACATACACATACATGGTTTGGTACTTCAGCTGATGTACTTTTAAATGTTAGTATTTCTTTTTTGTATGTGTTTAGAAAACATGTGTAGAATTGTTGCTTAATTGGTTTGAAGCTATTTCATTCTGTAAATGGCTTTCACTTCCAAGATATTTTTTCTGGATATAGTGAATTTCTTCAAGTAGGTCATTTGCTGTACCATGTAGAAGGATGTTATTTAACTTTGCTAGTGCTAAAGCAGGACTTTGAGCATAGTACAGTTTAAAGACTAGATTTCTCATAGTTGAATGATGTGTTGATATCCTTTTGATATCATGGAAAGTGGTTTTACAAGTAGGTCTTGTAATGCAGGCCAATGAATATCCATATGCATGAACACAAACTTCAGGTATGCATATTTTCTGTAAAGTAGATGAACACATTTTCAAACAGACTTTTAGCTTGTCTAATCTGTAAAATTAATTTACTGTATTTTTTTCAATATCCTAAAATCAACTATCACTTATAAACCTTTATACTATTTACTTTCTTTATACACACACAGTCAAATCATGTTAAACTAACATTTTTAAATGAAATATATAGACTAGATATATTCAAACAAAATTGCATGCAAGCACAATCTATGTTTAAATCTTTAAAAAAATACTTATACAATTTCATATTTTTTTGTTTTTATTTATTTATTTACTTAATTACTTTAATTTAGACATGACATTGAGGCGCTATTACCTAGAACAGCTTACTTACAGCAATAGTAGTATTCACTGGTATATTATAAATTTCACAAGACATAGTAAAGATATTTTTTTTTGCTAGTTAGTCATTCAATACAATTTGTTCATTAAGAACATATCATATGTACTGAACTGATGCAATGTATCTTATGTACATAAATTAGTTTAATGGTTTTAAAGAAGGCACTGAGGATTTCAAATAAAAAAATCAATGTCTAAATTAAAAACAGCGCTATATGCAAACAAAGTTACTAATTTGAAGCTTTTACAATTGCAGTGAAGACCAGTCTACTGAAAAGAAGCAGCCGAATTCGAAGAACAAAGAAGGACTAAGAAGTTACCTGTTAATTTAAGAAAAAAAGTTAGTAGAATATCACCATAATATTTGTATTATTAATCAAACATACTATAACATCAATACAAGCTATTTTGGTGCCTAAAAATAGAGATTGTGTACCATTTTGTCCAAAAATCTCCATGTCTTAACCAGCGATTTACAGCCAGAATGGCCCACAAATTCCTATTTTTGGACACACAAATTACCCAACTGAACCGCTACAATTTTCATATTATAGAACAAACAACTGTTTTATTTGTATACATTAGATTTACTATTTGTACTTTTCCACACCACTAGCTTACTTTTTTTTTGTCATCTGAACCCCAGTATAGTAACACATACATTCAAGAATACCTATCCCTACTAGTTGTAGTTCCCAATGCACAATCACACACCATTACATACATCTTTATCATCTTACTCAAACACTCATGCACACAGCACACATACATTCCAGAACACCCCAACCCATATCTTCTTTATTTTTTTCAACAGACCCTAAAGAATGCCTACCAAAAGTCAAGTCCGTAGAAAGCAACGCAAAAGTAGAGCAAATGAAAATAAAAGTGTCCAACATAAGCATCCATCTCTAGCAGAATTTGTAATAAAAGTTGAAAGAAAACAGCTAATACAGTCATTTAGTGAAACACAAGAAGTTTCAAGTACAAAAACTTTGCCTCCTCTATCAAAATGTAAAACAAAACAAAAAACAATTAACAGAAAATCAGCTATCACTACAGATAAAACTACTTCTTCAAATTTTAATATAGTGCAAAGTAAGCATACCAAGAAAAGTATTTTAGCCAAAATTTACCGTCACAAAGTCCTTCAAAATCTTATAAAAACAGGAGAGAAATCAGGTTCAATGATTAAAACCTATCGTAGGAAATTAATCTTAGAAGCGTTGATGGACAGTGCAATTCTTCTGAAAAGAAATTTATTTATTTTACTGTTAAACAAAATGAAACCACTAACAAAACTAATAACTAAATTACAAAAAAGACTTCTCAATAAGCGAAATGTCAACAGAAAGAACTTCTTAAGTATCTGCGGAGGTGAATGGAATCACACTACGAGCACAGAACCATATTTTAATGAAGAAGCGTACAAACAAAAGCAAACAAATACCATTGCCATACATAGCAGTGGTCGAGGTTATGAACAAGTGAATAATACCATAATGGAACAAGAAGTACACCTTACAAAAATATGCCCTGAAAACTTAGAGTTACCCCTCCATTCAACTGACTCAGAACGTCTAGTGTACAAATGGCCATGCATGTCAATGTGTAGCATTCCCAAACAATGTTTCAAATCTCTCTTTTTGCGAAACCCGGCCGCATGTGCCAAACATTGAAAGAGACTGACAAATAGGCTCACGGGGGGAGGGGGGATAGTGGGAGCAGTGACTACGATAACTTGATGTGTAATTGAACTATTATGATTATGCTGCTTGTTTGGTTTTTGTTGTTTTGTTTGCATAAAATCAATAAAAGAAATAAAAAAAAAATGTTTCAAATCTTTACGCCAATTCCTCAATAAATATGTAAAAAACAAAGACAAAATCCAAATTAAATTACTGCAAAATTTGGATACCTGTCCAGTGCGCAAGTACACAGGACTACAAGGACATTCATTGGCCTGCATTACAGGACCTACTTGTAAAACCACTTTCCATGATATCAAAAGGATATCAACACATCATTCAACTATAAGAAATCTAGTTTATAAACTGTACTATGCTAAAAGTCCTGCTTTAGCACTAGCAAAGTTAAATAACATCCTTCTACATGGTACAGCAAAAGACCTACTTGAAGAAATTCACTATATCCAGAAAAAATATTTTGGAAGTGAAAGCCATTTACAGAATGAAATAGTTTTAAATCAATTAAGCAACATTTCTACACATGGCAACTTTTTGCTAAACACATACATAAAAGAAATACTAAAATTTAAAAGTACATCAGCTGAAGTACCAAACCATGTATGTGTATGTTGCCGTAGAACTTTTTATAAAAGTAAAACAAAAACTGTAGACCGTAGACCTATCATACAAAATAGAAGACAATGAAGATTCTAAATGGTTTGAATTAGCTCTCTACCTTGTAGCAGAAAACAAATACGAAATAACTGAGCCCTTAATACTTTGCAGTTACTGCGCTACAAAACTTGACAACAACCAAACTCCTTCACGTGCTATCACAAATAATTCGGAATTATACCCAGTACCAAAACCCCTACAACAACTTAATTTTTATGAGAGCATCATAATTCAAACAGTACACCCATTTCAAGCAATAATACGCCTTCAACCAAAAACAGCAAATCTACCTCCTTCTGAATTGGTAAAAGGCATTAGTGGAAAAGTAGTTTATTTACCATTAGATCTAAAAGAAAATGTGCATACTCTAGGAGTGCAACGTCCAATGCAGCAATATTTAATTATCTTAGTAAATGGAGTACCTACAAAAGACAAAAAAATATGGCAACAGCTTGTAGATTTATGTAAAGTTAGACAAGCCTTCCAATATCTTAAAGAGAATAATGAATATTACAAAGAAATTAATATTGAAGAAAACTTGAAAGATACAACTGAAATAATTCAGGAAACACAAGAAGCTGGTCAATTTGAGCTGCTAGATCCTGCTACAATATCAAATACTTTAGACCATTATACAATTCATCCTTTGCACTGTAATGACACCGTAGAAGATGCACTGGAAACATACCAAATGCGTCAAACAAAAGGATCGCCAATCAGCATATGGGAAAAAAGTATAGAAGCTCGTGCTTTTCCTCTACTCTTTCCTACTGGCAAAGGAGGAAGGTATGATGATAGACCTATTCAAATATCAGCTTCAGAATACCGCTCATTACGGATGTATTCTGAAGATCCCAGATTTAGACAAAATGTGGAATACATATTCCACCTACTCTTTGAAAGTGAACTAGCAACTTTATTTTACGGAGTTGCACACATATTAAAATCAGGATCACACTTTCAAAATATGACAGCTACACAATTATTAGAAAAAGTGCAACAAAAGGATGAGGTTTTACAATCAAATATTACAAATCTATTAGCAAATATGCATGGTACTAAAGAGTACTGGTTTCGACGTCATGGAGATGTACGTTGTATGATCAGAAACCTTGGCCCATCCACTTGGTTTGTTAGATTAAGTTGTGCAGAATATGCATGGGAAGATTTACATGATTTCCCACGCATATCAAATAAAAACAAAACAAACATAGATATACTAACACCTGGAGAACTTTGTTCTTTGGATCCTGTTAATGTTTCAAGATATTTTCACCATCGCTTCATTGCTATGCTACATTTTATTTGTAATAAAATTGTTCCTCCCCTTGGAGAAGTGCAACACTTCTTTTGGAGAAAAGAATACCAAGCCAGAGGAGCACCACATATCCACATGCTTTTATGGATTAAAGATGCTCCTAAATTTGGTCAAGACAGTGATGCCACTGTTTTACAGTTTATTGAAAAATATGTCACTTGTGAAATTCTATCAGAAGCCACAAATAGTGATCTTCATGCACAAATTTTACAATTTCAAAGACACAAACGTGGAAAATATTGTCGTCGCAAATACAAAAACAAAGGGAAATACTACACCAAATGCCGATTTGGTTTCCCTAGACCAGTTACAAATGCAGGTCAAGTGAACAACCTCATGTCTTCAGTTAGACATAGTGTTAAAGGTAAGTCACCTAAAAATACATATTACATAAAAAGAAAAGAAGAAGAGAAATATATCAATGATTATAATGCAATCATTGCCCACTTATGGAATGCAAACATAGATGTACAGTACATTGGAGACAATTCTACTGCAGTTGCACGATATGTCACAGCATACTTAACTAAAGCAGAAAGAACAGAGCTCCAAGACCTCTGGAATGACCTGTCATGAGATAAAACAGTATCTCAGAAATTATACAGTTTGGGCATAAAAATGCTCACCCATAGAGAATGTGGATCATATGAAGCAGCTGATCGTTTAACTGGTACTGCATTGTATGGTAAATCTGAAAATATAGTATGGTTAAATCTAGAAAAAGAGTTCTAAAATCATATGAAGATATAGAAACAATAGCCAAACATGATCCCAACAGCCAAGACATTATAAAAAAACAATTTATTGGACACATACTACCCAAACAGAAGTAATACTTTGGAAAACATGTGTCTATACCACATAACCCAAAACTACACATACAAAAATAATATGAAACCTGATGAAAAAAAGGTAAATATAGAGTAACAAACTGTGAAGGCAGCTTAGTTAAACTCACTAAACCAAATTTAATTAATCATATCAAATTGTCATTAAAGACTCGTCAACACAAAGAAGTATATTGCATGTCCCTGCTACAACTTTTCAAACCATGGAGAAAGAAGAACCATTACTAGATACCTATGACTCATATGAGGATGCTTTCAAAGCAAATGAAAGCACTATAACTGATGTAAACTTTACACAGTACAAAACAATGTTGCACAATGAAAAGCAACACGAAGAAGAACTCCAAGCCCAACTAGATAAGGACACTCCTGACAGTAGTCAACCTTCTGTCACAGGAATCCAAGAACCACTGGGAGAACCACTAATAATAAATGAGGCGGAATTAGCTATGACAGAAGTAGAAAACACCATGTGTCAGTATGAAGATAAGGAAGACTTAACTATACTACAATCAAAACTAAACAATGAGCAAAGTAGCATTTTTCAAGCAGTAACAAAACAAATTGCACATGGTGTAAAACATGAAAATAAAGAATGTTCCTGCCATAATTAAAAACCTATAATACTGTACGTCAGTGGTGAAGCTGGTTCTGGCAAAACATTCCTAATCAAAATCATTAGTAAGTTCCTTCAAAAATTGACAAACAACAAACCGTCTGCTGTTGTCACTGCACCCACAGGTTTAGCTGCCTACAACATAGGTGGTGTTACATTACACTGATTACTACAATTACCAGTAGAACACCAGAACAAATTATACTATTACAAACTTTCTGCAGAAGCTGCAATGGAATTACGCAGAGTATTGAAACAAATGAAAATGCTACTAATAGATGAAGTGAGCATGGTCTCCAACCAGATGTTAGCTTTGATTCACCTCAGATTACAAGAAGTACTCAAAACAGACTATGAAGAGCTCTTTGCAGGAAAACACATTATTGTTTTTGGAGATTTGCTTCAATTAACACCAGTAAAAGGTGAGCCTATTTTTAAAACATTAGGACACAAACTCTGCCGTAAAACTGTTGGCAGCATTGGAAATGTCAACCTTTGGCAACATTTCCAATACAGAGAATTAACAGAAAACATGTGGCAATCTGCAGATCTCACTTATGCCAACATTTTAAAAAGTATCAGAGTTGGTATACTTTCTAAAGAAGCAGAAGGAATATTGAAAACCCGGCACATTAATGCACTTTATGGCGATAATGCATGAGCTACAGATGTTATGGAACAGTTAGCCCACAAAAATGTCAATTGTATGGCCTTAATGCCAACTCTTGCAAGCTGTTTCAAATTCAATGAAATCATGCTAAGTAAAGAAATGCTACCAATCATGGAAATTAGCGCCACAGCAAACTAGATGTACATGGTATGACACTACCCATGTGTGACCAAGCCACAACAAGACTAAATAGTTTAGAAAAATCAATCTCAAACACAGCAGGCTTAGAAAAGATATTAAAATTATCCTTAAAGTGCAGAGTAATGCTTAAACGTAACCTTGACGTGGATCAAGGACTAGTTAATGGAACACTGGGTACAGTTGTTGGCTTTCAAACATACCCACGTGACAACAAAATTCAGTTTGACAATATACTCTTTGACAAACTTTGAGAAGTAAAAAGGATAGGACGCTCAACAGCTAGATTCCTTCTCTTCAAAGATATCTATGTACGCAGAGAACAATTTTCTCTAACTCTTGCATACCCAGTCACGATTCATAAATCACAAGGTTTTACCCTAGACAAAGCAATGATAGATATTGGTAACACAGTCTTTAAAGAAGGCATGAGCTATGTAGCACTATCATGCTTACGTACACTTGACGGTCTATTTCTAATCAACTTTGATGCAAGTAAAATAAATGCTGATATTCCTTGCATTTTAGAATACAATAGACTTCGCTCACTATACACCCCCCACCTAAACACATATTCTGTTCAACAAAAAGTAAAACGTTATAAAAGAAAAATAAATCAAACAGAAATGCAACAGGATGTCATTGAAAATCCTCCAAAGAGAGTAAAAGAAACTAATACTTCATCAAGTACCACAAGCAAAAAATAATCAATTAGGGAAAGTAAACCAAGTACTTCTTTAAAGACGGAAGACAAACTCCAAAAAAAGCAGTTAGATACAGAACTACCTGGACCATTTAAATTCTCAAATATAGTTGGTGTAAGTTGCTACGCAAATGTAGCAATGAATATTCTATTTCAATTACCACCAATTGTTGACAACATTTACTTACACAGTACAGACCCATTGTGTTTGCAAATGTTAGTACTTCACAGAAATGCAGCAAACAATCCTGACAACATGTATAGTGTTTTTGGAATAAGACAACAATTGGACTACTGTGCCGGAATGGTGAAATTCACTATAAATTCACAGGAAGATCCACAAGAATTTCTAATGTACTTACTGCAAGTACTGGAAAACAAAACATGCCTATAAATGAAATCTTTCAGATTTCATACATTTGGAAACATACATGCACTCTCTGCAACAATGTGACACAAGATGAAATCCCCAATGAACGCTTCATATATTTATCAATACCAAATTGTGAATCCATTCCATTTCAGCGACTTGTACAAAATGCAAACCATGGTAGATTATGCTCTACCTGCAATTCAGATAATCGCTCCACGTTAGTAATACAAACACATAGTAAATACATAATACTAATGCTTCTACGTTACAATGCAGATGGTACCAAAAACAACTGCAAGCTGACTGGATTCACACATGGTCAAATATCACTTGGTAAGAAAACCTTCACAACAATAGGTATAATCTACCACGCAGGAGCCACAACCAATTCAGGGCACTACACTGCATATATAAAAAAGAAATGTGGATGGTATGAATGTAATGATAGTACCATTACTCTAAAGCAGAGATTACCAGGAAATCTTACAAACGCTTATTTGATGTTCTTAAAACCAAAATTTGATAACTAAACTGTATTTAAACCATAAGTAAACATGTGTTAAAAAAATATAAACTGTTAGAATACTCCAAAAGCTATCTAACTGCTCAAAGATTCTACAACAACTAATCAGATAAATGAATAGCACTTAATTAGACTAAAAAATACACAGTTAGAATACGCCAATTGGTATCTAACTGTCCCAAAATTTAACAATATCAAAATAGATAAATCAATACCACTAAAATATATAAAAAAAATAGACAGTTAGAATACGCCAATTGGTATCTAACTGCTCCAAAATTTTATAATATCAAAACAAATAAATAATATGTTACTGCTCCAAAAAAATACAACAAGCCAAAGTATCAAGCATTAGCCAGAAACAACAAGTGAACACTGAAAACAAACAAACAAACTGTAGCATAACAGAAAAAGTTTTTTTTAATCCAACATGGATTTTTTTTTCTCCCACAGACCCAATGATTTTAGCAACAAATACAGAAACTGAGCAAATTGCACAGTACTCTGATTTGTAATCTACTAAATATGAGGGTTCAAAAAAAAAAAAGTATATTGATTATACAATGTAATAAGTCATTGCAAAATACTAATACTAACATGCTATTTTCTTTTATCACAGAAATTAACAAGAAAAACATGGACTCCCGTTACTAGACCAAACAGTAAGTATACAATAATAAGGAGAACCATAGCAGCATATCACATCCATAGTATCTAATACCTTTGTTCCTTATACATTTGTTTTTCACCCAAAGTTATAAGCAAATATGAATGTGATATGCTGCGGTGGTTGTTGCCAGGGCATACAGTCTTGGGTGCATGCCAAATGGCCATGCACCCAAGACTCTATGCCCTGGCAACAACCACTGCAGCATATCACATCCATAGAGTCAAACATTTCAACTATGGTCTATGGAAACTTTTAATGTCCGCGGACATTATGAGTGTTCTTAGAACACTTTCAACTTGCCAGCGAACAATACGGACAGCGTTTTCAGGGCACCCTCTACAAAAATTTCAGAACAACTCGATAGTTCTTAGAACACTTTCAACTTGACAACGAACAATACGGACAGTGTCCTCAGGACACCCCCATTTTGTTTATTAGTGAACATTTCAGGACACTGCGAGTGTTCTTAGAACACATTCAACTTGCCAGCGAACAATACGGACTACGCCTTCAGGACACCCCCTACAAACATTCCAGGACACCGCGAGTGTTCTTAGAAACGTCTTCAGAACACCCCCATTTTGTTTATTTACGAACATTTCAGGACACTGCGAGTGTTCTTAGAACACATTCAACTTGACAACAAACAATACGGACAGTGTCCTCAGAACACCCCCATTTTGTTTATTTGCGAACATATCAGGACACCATGAGTGTTCTAAGAACACATTCAACTTGACAGAGAACAATATAGACAGCGTCCTCAGGACACCCCCATTTTGTTTATTTGCGAACATTTCAGGACACTGCGAGTGTTCTTAGAACACATTCAACTTGCCAGCGAACAATATGGACTACGCCTTCAGGACACCCCCTACGAACATTCCAGGACACCGCAAGTGTTCTTATAAACATCTTCAGAACACCCCCATTTTATTTATTTGCGAACATTTCAGGACACCATGAGTGTTCTAAGATCACATTCAACTTGACAGAGAACAATACGGACAGTGTCCTCAGGACACCCCCATTTTGTTTATTTGCGAACATTTCTGGACACTGCGAGTGTTCTTAGAGCACATTCAACTTGCCAGCGAACAATACGGACTACGCCTTCAGCACACCCCCTACGAACATTCCAGGACACCGGGAGTGTTCTTAGAAATGTCTTCAGAACATCCACATTTTGTTTATTTGCGAACATTTCAGGACACCGCGAGTGTTCTTAGAACACATTCAACTTGACAGAGAACAATACGGACAGCGTCCTCAGGACACCCCCTACGAACATTCCCCGGACACCGCAAGTGTTCTTAGAAGCGGCTTCAGAACACCACCATCTTGTTTATTTGCGAACATTTCAGGACACCGCGAGTGTTCTTAGAACACATTCAACTTGACAACGAACAATACGGACAGTGTCCTCAGAACACCCCCATTTAGTTTATTTGCGAACATTTCAGGACACCATGAGTGTTCTAAGAACACATTCAACTTGATAGAGAACAATACGGACAGCGTCCTCAGGACACCCCCATTTTGTTTATTTGCAAACATTTCAGGACACCGCGAGTGTTCTTAGAACACATTCAACTTGACAGAGAACAATACGGACAGCGTCCTCAGGACACCCCCATTTTGTTTATTTGCGAACATTTCAGGACACAGCGAGTGTTCTTAGAACACATTGAACTTGTCAGCCACAACCCCATTCATATTTGCGAACATTTCAAGACACAGCGAGTGTTCGACAACGTCTTCAGAACACCCCCATTTTGTGTATTTGCGAACAATTCAGGACACCGCAAGTGTTCTTAGAACATATTCAACTTGACAACGAACAATACAGACAGCGTTCTCAGGACACCCCCATTTTGTTTATTTGCGAACATTTCAGGACACTTGCGAACAAAACGGACACATATTGAGTCCTCAGAACACCCCCCATTCAGTTTATTTAGAACATTTCAGAACACCCGTGATGTCAACAGACAAATCGAACACAAAAAGAAGGTCTAACACATAAAAAACACAACTTTCATCCTATCTCATACACTCCCACCCTCCCCAAACACTCCTACACGCCAACACACTCTACTAAATACATATTTTGAACAAAGTTTCACCAAGCTTTCCGCGGACGACCGCGAATCCAAGATGGTGGGCGCTACCGAAAATCTGAGGCGCTTCACGCTCCACGTCGTCCAATCAGCGAACACGTTGCATGTCCGCGAACATCACGCAAGCCGATTGGCCAATCAGGACACTGTCAGCGGAGCGAACAGGGAAGTCCGTCCGCGGACCCAAAACAGATATCACTAATTTTTTTTTACCTACTTTTTGGTCATTTTAAAAACAACTACTGGATGGATTTTCACCAAATTTGCAAAATCACGCTTTTGGGACCAAGCCACTGCTCCTGGTCCAAATTTGGTAAAAATTCATCCAGCGGTTTGGGCTGTAGATGCGAGCAAAAAAAAATTCCCATTCAGTCTATGGGAAAAAAAAAGTTTGGGACCCCCCTATAACTTTGCCCCCCCTGGACGAATCCTCACTAAAAAGTGCTCTTCCTGTGGAAACAGCAACTTAACCATAACTACATGGCCACTACCGTGGCCATATAATATATATATATTCAGTGAAAAAACTTTGTCAAAGGGACGTTATGGTTCCAAGTAAAACCAAAAAACCCTTGAAATTCTCCAGTTATGGTAAGCTAAGCAACCATAACTCGCGCCACCACCGTGCACTGCTAAGACTAACACCCAGGACATCAAAGTGTTTTCACTGAATTTCATAGGTTTTTAGTAGCGTAACTTAACCATAACGTCCCTTTAACAAAGTTTTTTCATTGAATTTCATAGGTTTTTATTAGTGCAACTTAACCATAACGTCCCTGTAACATTTTTTTTTACTAAATTTTAAAGGTTTTTATTAGTGCATCGTCACCATAAGATCCTTTCCAATAGATGAAGACCACTAACATCTTATGTTCTCAAAGTGGGAATGCCGGGTGGTAAAAAAAACAAAAAGATTTTCCTTCCTACACCGGGACGCCTGCCTGCGGTGTCGGAAGGAAAATCTTTTACCAAGATGGCCACCATGGAATGGGAAGGCGGGGTGTATAAAGAACACAACAGGGCATGGGCGGGGGGTGGGAAGAACAGGGGAGACACACGGGCATTAGCGGGAGGTGAGAGGGAACAGGGTACAAACGGGGCATGAGTAGGGGGTGGGGGGAAAAGGAAGGAAACACGGGGCATGAGCAGTGGTGGGGGGAACACGAGAGAGACACGGGGCATGATCAGCGGGTGGGGAGGAACATGAGGGAGACAGAGGGTATGAGCGGGGGGTGGGGAGGAACACGAGGGAGACACGGGGCATGAGTGGGGGGTACAGGGCACACACGGGACATGAGCGGGGGTGGGGGGGGAAAGGAGAGAGACAAGGGGCATGAGCGGGGGGTGGGGGGAACACGAGGGAGACACGGGGCGTGAGCGGGGTGGTGGGGGGTAACATGAGGGAAACACGGGGCATGAGTGGGGGGTGGGGGGAACACAAGGGAGACACGGGGCATGAGCGGGGGGTGGGGGGCAACAGGAGACAGACACGGGGCATGAGCAGGGGGTGGGGCCAACAGGAGAGAGACACGGGGCATGAGCGGGGAGTGGTGAGAACAGGAGACAGACACAGGGCATGAGCGGGGGGGTGGGGAGAACAGGAGACAGACAAGGGGCATGAGCGGGGGATGGGTGGGAACAGGAGACAGATACGGGGCATGAGCGGGGGTGGGGAGAACAGGAGACAGACACGGGGCATGAGCGGGGGCGTGGGGGGCAACAGGAGACAGGCACAGGGCATGAGCGGGGGGCAACAGGAGAGAGACACGGGGCATGAGCGCAGAGTGGGGGGGTACAGGAGACAGACACGGGGCATGGGTGGGGGCAACAGGAGACAGACATGGGGCATGAGCGGGGTTGGGGGTAACAGGAGACAGACACAGGGCAATAGAGGGGGGTGGGGGAACTGAAGACAGACACAGGGCCTGAGCGGGGGAGTGGGGGGCAACAGGATAGAGACATGGGGCATGAGCGGGGGGTGGGGGGATACAGGAGACATACACGGGGCATGAGCGGGGGGTGGGGGCACCAGGAGAGAGACACAGGGCATGAGCGGGAGGGTGGGGGGTACAGGAGACAGACACGGGGCATGAGCGGGGGGTGTGGGGCAACAGGAGACAGACACGGGGCATGAGCAGGGGGTGGGGGGCAACAGGAGACAGACACAGGGCATGAGCGGGGGGTGGGGGGCAACAGGAGACAGACACAGGGCATGAGCGGGGTGTGGGGGAACAGGAGACAGACATGGAGCATGAGCGGGGGGTGGGGAGAACAGGAGACAGACACGGGCATGAGTGGGGAGTGGGGGGCAACAGGAGAAAGACACGGGGCATGAACGGGGGGTGGGGGAACACGAGGGAGACACGGGGCATGAGCGGGGGGTAGGGGGCAACAGGAGACAGACACGGGGCATGAGCAGGGGGTGGGGCCAACAGGAGAGAGACACAGGGCATGAGCGGGGGGTGGGGAGAATAGGAGACAGACACAGGGCATGAGCGGGGGGTGGGGAGAACAGGAGACAAACATGGAGCATGAGCGGGGGATGGGTGGAAACAGGAGACAGATACGGGGCATGAGCGGGGTGGGGAGAACAGGAAACAGACACGGGCATGAGCGGGGGGATGGGGGGCAACAGGAGACAGACACGGGGCATGAGCAGGGGGGTGGGGGCAACAGGAGAGAGACACGGGGCATGAGTGCAGAGTGGGGGGTACAGGAGACAGACACGGGGCATGGGTGGGGGCAACAGGAGACAGACACGGGGCATGAGCGGGGGTGGGGGAACAGGAGACAGACACGGGGCACGAGCAGGGGGTGGGGGAACAGAAGACAGACACGGGGCAAGAGCGGGGGAGTGGGGGGCAACAGGAGAGAGACACGGGGCATGAGCGGGGGGTGGGGGATACAGGAGACATACACGGGGCATGAGCAGGGGGTGGGGGCAACAGGAGAGAGACACAGGGCATGAGCGGGAGGGTGGGGGGGTACAGGAGACAGACACGGGGCATGAGCGGGGGGTGGGGGGGTACAGGAGACAGACACGGGGCATGAGCGGGGGGTGGGGGCAACAGGAGAGAGACACGGGGCATGAGCGGGTGGGGGGAACAGGACACAGACACGGGGCATGAGCGGGGGGCAACAGGAGACAGACACGGGGCATGAGTGGGGGTGGGGGGTACAGGAGACAGACGCGGGGCATGAGCGGGGGTTGGGGGGTCAACAGGAGAGAGACACGGGACATGAGCGGGGGGTGTGGGGCAACAGGAGACAGACCCGGGGCATGAGCGGGGGGTGGGGGGCAACAGGAGACAGACACAGGGCATGAGCGGGGGCAACAGGAGACAGACATGGGGCATGAGCGGGGGGTGTGGAGCAACAGGAGACAGACCCGGGGCATGAGCGGGGGGTGGGGGGCAACAGGAGACAGACACGGGGCATGAGCGGGGGCAACAGGAGACAGACACGGGGCATGAGCGGGTGGGGGGAACAGGACACAGACACGGGGCATGAGCGGGGGGGCAACAGGAGACAGACACGGGGCAAGAGCTGGGGGTGGGGGGTACAGGAGACAGACGTGGGGCATGAGCGGGGGGTGGGGGGGCAACAGGAGAGAGACACGGGGCATAAGCGGGGGGTGTGGGGCAACAGGAGACAGATACGGGGCATGAGCAGGGGGTGGGGGGCAACAGGAGACAGACACAGGGCATGAGCGGGGGGTGGGGGGCAACAGGAGACAGACACGGGGCATGAGCGGGGTGTGGGGGAACAGGAGACAGACATGGAGCATGAACGGGGGGTGGGGAGAACAGGAGACAGACACGGGGCATGAGTGGGGAGTGGGGGGCAACAGGAGAAAGACACGGGGCATGAACGGGGGGTGGGGGAACACGAGGGAGACACGGGGCATGAGCGGGGGGTAGGGGGCAACAGGAGACAGACACGGGGCATGAGCAGGGGGTGGGGCCAACAGGAGAGAGACACAGGGCATGAGCGGGGGGTGGGGAGAACAGGAGACAGACACAGGGCATGAGCGGGGCGGTGGGGAGAACAGGAGACAAACATGGAGCATGAGCGGGGGGGTGTGGGCAACAGGAGAGAGACACGGGGCATGAGTGCAGAGTGGGGGGTACAGGAGACAGACACGGGGCATGGGTGGGGGCAACAGGAGACAGACACGGGGCATGAGCGGGGGTGGGGGAACAGGAGACAGACATGGGGCACGAGCAGGGGGTGGGGGAACAGAAGACAGACACGGGGCATGAGCGGGGGAGTGGGGGGCAACAGGAGAGAGACACGGGGCATGAGCGGGGGGTGGGGGATACAGGAGACATACACGGGGCATGAGCAGGGGGTGGGGCAACAGGAGAGAGACACAGGGCATGAGCGGGATGGTGGGGGGGTACAGGAGACAGACACGGGGTTATGAGCGGGGGGTGGGGGGCAACAGGAGAGAGACACGGGGCATGAGCGGGTGGGGGGAACAGGACACAGACACGGGGCATGAGCGGGGGGCAACAGGAGACAGACACGGGGCATGAGCGGGGGGTGGGGGGTACAGGAGACAGACACTGGGCATGAGCGAAAGGTGGGGGGTACAGGAGACAGACGCGGGGCATGAGCGGGGTGTGGGGGGTCAACAGGAGAGAGACACGGGACATGAGCGGGGGGTGTGGGGCAACAGGAGACAGACCCGGGGCATGAGCGGGGGGTGGGGGCAACAGGAGACAGACACGGGGCATGAGCGGGGGCAACAGGAGACATACATGGGGCATGAGCGGGGGGTGGGGGGAACAGGATACAGACACAGAGCATGAGCGGGGGGTGGGGAGAACAGGAGACAGACACGGGGGCATGAGCGGGGGGCGGGGGACAACAGGAGAAAGACACGGGGCATGAGCGGGGGGTGGGGGCAACAGGAGAGACACAGGGCATGAGCGGGGGGTGGGGGGCAACAGGAGAGACACGGGTCATGAGTGGGGGGTGGGGGGAACAGGAGACAGACACAGGGCATGAGCGAGAGGTGGGGGAACAGGAGACAGACACGGGGCATGAGCGGGGGGTGGGGGAACAACAGACGCGGGGCATGAGCGGGGGTGGGGAGAACAGACACGGGACATGAGCGTGGGGGTGGGGGGCAACAGGAGACAGACACAGGGCATGAGCGGGGTGGGAGGTAGAGGAGACACACGGGGCATGAGCGGGGGATGGGGAGAACAGGAGACAGACACGGGGCATGAGCGGGGGGGTGGGGGGCAACAAGAGAGAGAGACACGGGGCATGAGCGGGTGGGGGGAACAGGAGACAGACACGGGGCATGAGTGGGGGGAACAGGAGACAGACACGGGGCATGAGTGGGGGGTGGGGGGAACAGGACACAGACACGGGGCATGAGCGGGGGGTGGGGAGAACAGGTGAAAGACACCGGGCATGAGTGGGAGGTGTGGGGGGCAACAGGAGGCAGACACCGCACATGAGGGGAACAGGAGACAGATACTGGGCATGAGCGGATGGTGGGGAGAACAGGAGACAGACACGGGCATGAGCGGGGGGTGGGGGGAAGGGGAGAGAGACACACGGGGCATGAGCGGGGGTGGGGGAGGGAGAGAGACACACGGGGCATGAGCGGGGGGTGGGGGGAGGGGGAGAGACACACGGGGCATGAGCGGGGGGTGGGCGCGAGGGAGAGAGACACACGGGGCTTGAGCGGGGGTGGGGAGGAGGGAGAGAGACACACGGGGCATGAGCGGGGGGCTGGGGGAAGGGGAGAGAGACACACAGGGCATGAGCGGGGGGTTGGGGGGAGGGAGAGAGACACACAGGGCATGAGCGGGGGGTGGGGGGGAGGGAGAGAGACACACGGGGCATGAACGGGGGTGGGGGGGAGAGAGACACACGGGGCATGAGCAGGAGGGGGAGAGACACACGGGGCATGAGCGGGATGGGGAGAGACACACGGGGGATGAGCAGGGGTGGGCGGGAGGGGGAAAGACACAGCGCAAGAGCGGGGTTGGGCGGGGGGTCAAGACACAGGGCAAGAGCGGGGGTGGGCGGGAGGGGGAAAGACACGGGGCAAGAGTGGGGGTGGGCGGGAGGGGGAAAGACACGGGGCAAGAGCGGGGGTGGGCGGGAGGGGGAAAGACACGGGGCAAGAGTGGGGTGGGCGGGAGGGGGAAAGACACAGGGCAAGAGCGGGGGTGGGCAGGAGGGGGAAAGACACGGGGCAAGAGCGGGGGTGGGCAGGAGAGGTAAAGAGACACGGGGCATGAGCGGGGGTGGCCGGGAGGGTGAGAGAGACACGGGGCAAGAACGGGGGCGGGTGAGGGGGAAAGAGACACGGGACAAGAGCGGGGGTGGGCAGGAGGGGGAAAGAGACACGGGACAGGAGCAGGGGTGGGCGGGAGGGGGAAAGAGACACGCGGTAAGAGCTGGGGTGGGCGGGAGGGGGAAAGAGACACAGGGCAAGAGCGGGGGTGGGCGGGAGAGGGAAAGACACACAGGGCAAGAGCGGGGGTGGGCGGGAGGGGGAAAGACACACAGGGTAAGAGCGGGGGTGGGGGGGAGGGAGAGAGACACACGAGGCATGAGCGGGGGTTGAGGGGAAGGGGAGAGAGACACGCGGCATGAGCGGGGGTGGAGGGGAGGGGGAGAGACACATGGGGCATGAGCGGGGGTGGGGGGGAGGGGGAGAGACACACGGGGCATGAGTGGGGGGTGGGTGGGAGGGGGAGAGACTCACGGGGCATGAGTGGGGGGTGGGCGGTAGGGGGAGAGACACACGGGGCATGAGTGGGGGTGGGAGGGAGGGGGAGAGACACACGGGGCATGAGCAGGGGTGAGGGGGAGGGAGAGAGACACGCAGGGCATGAGCAGGGGGGAAGGGGAGAGAGACACACGGGGCATGAGCGGGGGGTAGGCAGGAGGGGGAGAGACACACGGGGCATGAGCGGGGGTGGGAGAGGGAGAGAGACACCCGGGGCATGAGCAGGGGTGGGGGGAAGGAGAGAGAGACACGGGGCATGAGCGTGGGGTGGACGGGAGGGGGAGAGAGACACGGGGCATGAGCGGGGGTGTGGGCAGGAGGGGGAGAGACACACGGGGCATGAACGGGGGTTGGGGGAGGGAGAGAGACACACGGGGCATGAGCGGGGGTGGGGGGGAAGGAGAGAGACACACGGGGCATGAGCGGGGGTGGGGGGAAGGAGAGAGACACACAGGGCATGAGCGGGGGGTTGGGGGAAGGGGAGAGAGACACACGGGGCATGAGCGGGGGGTGGGGGGAGGGAGAGAGACATACAGGGCATGAGCGGGGGTCGGGGGGAGGGAGAGAGACACACAGGGCATGAGCGGGTTGGGGGAAGGGGAGAGAGACACACGGGGCATGAGCGAGGGGTGGGGGAGGGAGAGAAACACATGGGGCATGAGCGGGGGGTGGGGGAGGGAGAGAGACACACGGAGTTCGTGTGCAGGCAGCAGATGCCGCTCCTCAGCCCTCCGCTGGCCACCATGTGCCGATGGCGTGAGCAGGGGGCTGGAGGAACAGGGGAGACACGGAGCATGAGTAAGGGTGGGGGGACAAGAAGGACACACTGGGCATGAGCGGGGGTGGGAGGAACAGGAGACAGACACAAGACTTATTGTGCAGGCGGAGGAACAAAGATGGCGGGCGTCTCTGAAGCCAGACGCACTGCACGCTTTCACCGCATCCAATGAGAGAGCATGTCAGATGTCTGCGGACATCACGCAAACTGCTTGCCCAATCACCGTCCTGTCCGCGGAGCAAACAGGGAAGTGTGTCCGCAAAGTAAACACAGATATCACTAATTTATTTCACTTATATTTTTGTCATTTTTTTTAAATCTACTGGACGGATTTACATCAAATGAAGCAAAGCACGCTTTCGGGACCAAGCCGCCGCTCCTGCCGCAACTTTGGTGTAAATCCGTCCAGCAGTTTGGGCTGTAGGCGTGAGCAAAGTTTTTTCCCATTATGTCTATGGGAAAAAAAAAGTTTTGGGATCCCCTCTATAACTTTGCCCCCCCTGGACGAATCCTCACCAAACTTTGCAAATTCAGAGACACCCAAATACTTTTTTTGCAAAGTTTGGTAAGGATTCGTCCAGGGCGAGCGAAGTTATAAGCCAGCCAAAAAGTGCTCTTCCTATGGAAACAGCAACTTAACCATAACTACATGGCCACCACCGTGGCCATGTAATTCAGTGAAAAAACTTTGTTAAAGGGACGTTATGGTTCAAAGTAAAACCGAAAAACACCTGAAATTCACCAGTTATGGTAAGCTAAGCAACCATAACTCCCACCACCACTGTACACTGCTAAAACTAACACCCATGCATCAAAGACGACATCACAAATGTCATTGATGACATCACTGATGACATCACATGTGCATTTACCTTTCATGAAAAGTCTGTACAAGGGATTCTTATTGTAATGTTAATAAAAAAAGTGTCAGGATCATTGGAATAAATATCAAGTGCTAATTAGTGCATTAAGCAATGCATTGATATAAATAGCATTCTATTATGAAGTTCCATCCAGTATACTAAGGTACTCCTGTAGAAACATGGGCATTGTGTGCTGCATACATGATGGAGGTGCAATATTCATAAGCTTGCCATTTTGAATAGTGAAATGATAACTGTTTTCTTATTAGAGTTTTGCGTACTGTGAAACATGTGATAAGTAGGTAATAAAACCCACTTACTACATACTTGCATTATTATAGACAAAACACAAAGAGAAAAGAACACATACAAATATGGGTACATACAGGGAAAGTGAAGTAAGTAAAAAAAGCAGAAGTAGTAGCAGAAACAATTCATAACCTAACTGATTGTCTTCATGCAGAGAAATGATTACTCTGTTTCAAAGCTGTTATTTACCCTATGTATATGTATCACATGATGTGACAGGACCCTAAGGAAAGTAGTGTGAGTACAATGTACACAAATATGAGCATATACAGGGAAAGTACTTTAATAAAAAAAACAACAGAACTATCAGAAAGTGCTGATAACTCTAATGATTATCTTCATGCACAGAAAGGATTGCTGTCTTTCAAGCTTGTGTCTTCCCCTATGTATATGTTTCATATGATATGACTGGACCCTAAGGGAATTACTGTAAGAACATACTTGAAGGATAAGTGTACAAATATAGTAGGTTTTCAATTTTTAGGTCTGGACTGTTACTGAAGAAAAACATGTGGCATAGATATGTTAGTAAAGGAAAAAAGGGGGAGCCAGACATGTGATGTCATCAGTGATGTCATCAATGACATTTGTGATGTCATCTTTGATGTCCTGGGTGTTAGTCTTAGCAGTGCACGGTGGTGGCCGAGTTATGGTTGCGTAGCTTACTATAACTGGCGAATTTCAGGGGTTTTTCGGTTTTACTTTGAACCATAACGTTCCTTTAACAAAGTTTTTTCACTGAATTTCATAGGTTTTTAGTAGCGCAACTTAACCATAACGTCCCTTTAACAAAGTTTTTTTTACTGAATTTCATAGGTTTTTAGTAGCAAAACTTAACCCTAACATCCCTTTAACAAAGTTTTTTTTGCTGAATTTCATAGGTTTTTAGTAGCGCAACTTAACCATAACGTCCCTTTAACAAAGTTTTTTTACTGAATTTCATAGGTTTTTATTAGTGCAACTTAACCATAAAGTCACTTTAACACATTCTTTTTTACTGAAAT
This sequence comes from Ambystoma mexicanum, assembly GCF_040938575.1. Classification (NCBI taxonomy): domain Eukaryota; kingdom Metazoa; phylum Chordata; class Amphibia; order Caudata; family Ambystomatidae; genus Ambystoma; species Ambystoma mexicanum. Next base: position 335,489,585 of record NC_090937.1, read on the forward strand.
TCATAGTTTTTTATTAGTGCAACGTAACCATAACGTCCTTTTCAATGGAGGAAGACGACTAGCATCCTAGGTTTTCAAAGTGGGAACCCGGGGCGGTAAAAAAAGATTTTTCTTCCCAAACCAGGACACCGCAGGCAGGCGTCCCGGTGTAGGAAGGAAAATCTTTTACCAAGATGGACACCAGGGAAAGGGAAGGCAGGGTGTATAAAGAAAACACACCAGGGCATCGGCAGGGGGTGGGGAAGACCAGGAGAGAGACACGGAGCATGAGTGGGGGTAACACGAGGGAGACATGGGGCATGAGCAGGGGGTGGAAAGAAGGGAGACACGAGGCATGAGCGGGAAAGAAGGGAGACACGGGGCATGAGCGGGGGTGGGGGTGAACAGGGGAGACACGAGCCATGAGCGGGGGAAAAGGAGGGAGACAGACAGGGAGCATGAGCGGGGGTGGGGGTGAACAGGAGAGACACGGGGCATGAACGGGGTAGGGCAAGGTGGGGCCCCCACACCCGCTCATGCCCCGTGTCTGCCCTGTTCCAACAGAGCAGACACGGGGCATGAGCGGGGGGTGGGGGTGAACAGGGGAGACACGAGCCATGAGCGGGGGGAAAAGGAGGGAGACAGACATTGAGCATGAGCGGGGGTGGGGGTGAACAGGAGAGACACGGGGCATGAGCGGGGGTAGGGCAAGGAGGGGACCCCACCCCCGCTCATGCCCCGTGTCTGCCCTGTTCACGTGGCATGAGCGGGGGGTGGGCGGGAGGGAGAGACACACGGGGCATGAATGGGGGGTGGGCGGGAGGGGTAGACACATGGGGCATGAGCGGGGGGTAGGCTAGAGGGGTTGGACATGAGCGGGGGGTGGGCGGGAGGGGAGAGACACATGGGGCATGAGCGGGGGTGGGCGGGAGGGGAGAGACACACGGGGCATGAGCGGGGGGTGGGCGGGAGGGGAGAGACACACGGGGCATGAGCGGGGGGTGGGCGTTTCGGGTAGAGACACACGGGGCATGAGCGGGGGTCAGCGGGAGGGGAGATACACACGGGCATGAGCGGACATGAGTTTGTGTGCAGGCGGCAGATCTCGCTCCTTGGCCCTCCGCTGGCCACCGTGTGCCGATGGCGTGAGCGGGGGGTTGGGGGAACAAGAGGTCAACAAGGGGCATCATAGGAGGGGGTGGGGGGGACAAGAAGGACATGCCGAGCATGAGCGGGGGGTGGGAGGAACAGGAGACAGACACGAGCATGAGCGGGGGTGGTCGACTTACTGTGCAGGCAGCAGATCCTGCTCCTGCTGACCTGACAAATCCTCTCATGCAAGGAACAAAGATGGCGGGCGTCTCAGAAGCCACGACACACTGCACGCTTTCACCGCATCCAGTGAAAGAGAACATCAGATGTCCGCAGACATCACGCAAGCTGCTTGCCCAATCACCGTCCTGTCCGCGGACCGAACAGGGAAGTGTGTCCGCGAAGCGGACACAGATATCACTATTTTTTTTTTACCTACTTTTTGGTCATTTTTTAAAAGAAATACTGGATGGATTTTTACCAAATTTGCAAAAGCATGCTTTCGGGACCAAGCCGCTGCTCCTGGTCCAAATTTGGTGAAGATCCGTCCAGCGGTTTGGGCTGTAGGCGTGAGCAAAGTTTTTTCCCATTATGTCTATGGGAAAAAAACAAAAGTTTTGGGACCCCCCTATAACTTTTCCCCCCCTGGACGAATCCTCACCAAACTTTGCATAAAAATGCAGAGTGGGCCATATACTTTTTTTGCAAAGTTTGGTGAGTATTCATCCAGGGGGAGCGAAGTTATAAGTCACCCAAAAAGTGCTCTTCCTATGGAAACACCAACTTAACCATAACTACATGGCCACTACCGTGGCCATGTAATATATATATATATATATATATATATTCACTACAAAAAAAAACTTTGTTAAGGGGACGTTATGGTTAAGTTGCCCTACCAAACACCTGTAATATTCACTACAAAAAAAAACGTTGTTAAAGGGACGTTATGGTTAAGTTGCGCTACTAAAAACCTATCAGATTCAGTAAAAAAACTTTTTTAAAGGAACATTTTGGTTCCAAGTAAAACCGGAAAACCCCTGAAATTCGCCAGTTATGGTAAGATAAGCAACCATAACTCGCGCCACCGTGCACTGCTAACACTAACACCCAGGACATCAAAGATGACATCACAAATGTCATTGATGACATCACTGATGACATCACATGTGCTTTTACTTTTCATGAAAACTCTGTACAAGAGATTCTTATAATGCTGACCAAAAACTGTCAAGGATCATTGGGATAAATATCATGAGCTAATTAGTGCATTAAGCAATGCATTGATATAAATAGTATTCTATTGTGAAGTTCTATCCAGTATACTAAGCTACTCATGCAGAAACATAGGCAGTGTGTGCAGCATACATGATGAATGTGCCATATTCAAAATCTTGCCATGTTGAATCGTGAAATGATAACTGCTTTCTTATTAGAGTTTTGCGTACTGTGAAACATGTAGTAAGTAGGTAAGAAAACCTACTTAATACATAATTATTACAGACAAAACACAAAGAGACAACAACACATACAAATGTGAGTATATACAGTGACAGTGAAGTAAACAAAAAAGCAGAAGTAGTAGCAGAAAGAGTTCATAACCTAACTGATTGTCTTTATGCAGAGAAACTATTGCTCTGTTTCAAAGCTCCTACTTACCATATGTATGTGTATCACATGATGTGACTGCACCCAAAGGAAAGGAGAGTGAGTACAATGTATACAAATATGAGCATATACAGGGACGCTAGAGTAATAAAAATAAAACTATGAGAAAGTGCTGATAACCCTAATGATTATCTTCATGCACAGAAAGGATTGCTCTCTTTCAAGCCTGTGTCTTCCGCTATGCATATGTTTCATATGATGTGACTTGACCCTAAGTCTACAAATATAGTACCTTTTCAATGTTTACTTCCTGACTGTTACTGAAGAAAACTATGTGGCCTAGATATGTCAGTAAAGGGAAAAAGGGAGAGCCAGACATGTGATGTCATCAGTGATGTCATCAATGACATTTGTGATGTCATCTTTGATGTCCTGGGTGTTAGTGTTAGCAGTGCACGGTGGCGTGAGTTATGGTTGCTTATCTTACCATAACTGGCAAATTTCAGGGTTTTTTTCGGTTTTACTTGGAACCAAAATGTCCCTTTAACAAAGTTTTTTTACTGAATCTGATAGGTTTTTAGTAGCACAACTTAACCATAACGTCCCTTTAACAAAGTTGTTTTACTGAATTTCATAGGTTTTTAATAGCGCAACTTAACCATAACGTCCCTTTAACAAAGTTTTTTTACTGAATTTCATAGGTTTTTAGTAGCGCAACTTAACCATAACGTCCCTTTAACAAAGTTTATTTACTGAATTTCATAGTTTAGTAGCACAACTTAACAATAATAACTTTGCCTTTATGTACATGTAATATGGAACATACTGAACCCTTTCTACTGAATTTGACGGTCCGCGGACATGTTCGGGAAACAGTACCAGCACCTAAAAACTCTGGGAGGGGTATGTGTAATTGTTATATCATAACATAGGAACATTTAACAAATTCACAAAGCAGCACACATACAAAGTATATGTAGTAATACTTAAGAAATGTAACCCATATATGTAACACACTAACCATTCATTTAAATACAATATGTTTTAAAATCGAATATACCAAAAGAAGATAAAGTGTCTTCCAACATAATTACCTCACAGACACTCCACAACTAACAGCAACACCAGACGTGTAGACTACTGATAACATATCTTACCAGAAATAGTAAGTGCACTTCCTTTTACTCATATATTTATAAAGTTTCTATATTAGAAAAAAAAAACATATTACTTTTTTGTTTTCTCACAGAAATGTGTAGTACTCTGGACTGGCTAGAGGAGCACTTCCCACGAGACGAAATGTTAGAAGATAGTCCACCTAAAGGTACACACTTTACTATATAAACCAATTAATAAATATTATTTTGTATACATTCAACATATGCATTTTTATTTTTTACAGACCATACAAAAATTGCAACTTCCAAAGAAAAAGAAGCAGTGGATAACACTCTTGAACACATTACCCACAAAATGGACCAACTTATGGCAAATTTTACAGATTTAAAGAACTTTGTGGAAGATCACCTAAAACCACCAACAACATACCATTGTCCCACTTGTACTTGTCCCCCTTCACCATATCCCATTCATTTAACCCCAAACTCTCTCCATGGACCACAACGCTTTGATGAGATTTCCATTCCTTCTTCACCTGATCCCACTTATATTGAAAACCCTAATTCTCCTGTTTTTGTTTCCGTTTCTGTCCCACCTTCTCAGTCATAAATTGTTTATATATGTTAAATAAAGTTACTTTTTTATATTGTGTTGTAATTAATTTCAGTTCTTTGTGGTAAAACCAATTTAGGTGTCCACGGACAGCCCGGTTGTTCGGAAATGTTCGTAAATAAACTAAAATGTAAGTGTCCTGAGGACACTATATCTGTCCGTAATGTTCTCATGCAAGTTGAAAATGTTCTAAGAACACTCGTAGTGTTCTGAAATGTTCGTAAATAAACGAAAATCGAGGTGTCCTTAAGAACACTATGCCTGTTCGTAGTGTTCGCTAGCAAGTTGAATCTGTTCTAAGAACACTCGTCGTGTCCTGAAATGTTCGTAAATAAACAAAAATGGAGGTGTGCTTGAGACACTATGTCTGTCCATATTGTGCACAAGTAAATTAAACTGTGCTAAGAACAAACGGCTGTCCGTAACTGTTCGTTTTACGTGTGACGCACTTTTAATTAGTTCAGGACCCGAACAATGTCCGTAGAACATCAACACGCATGCGCAAAACAATGTCCGTAAATTGGGTGTCCTGTGGACGGCTGCTACCTTAGCGAACATGCTCATGAAACAATCATGTGACCGCGCCCACGCTGATCGCGTGTTCTGAATGCGGACACTGTTCGTGTCCTCGAAAACTTTAAAAGTACATTTCCAAGTAATCCACAATATTTCTCATTAAAAACTCAACATACCACAAATCCCACATACTAATCCTAAGTTTCCACATAGTTTTTGTGACTTTTTGAACCTTTTTTGGTGTTCGATCTGTCTTGCGTACGGCGCGCATGTCCGTGAACCGTGCACAAGCACCCCTATAAAAGACCACGCCCTAGAGCTCATTCTCATTGTGTTTCTGGCTATTCCACAGAGCACACTGCATTTTGCTGCATACTTTGCAGATTTTGAGATTTCCATCTCCAAGCCGATGACATCCATGGCTGCACTATTGCCACCTGGTGCTACATCTGCCACAGCACCACCCCCACCCCCTCCACCACCACCATTTCCCCAAGGGCCTGAAGAGGGGAACAGGAGTGAGGATACAGAGGAGGAAGAAGAGGATGACGAGAATGAGGTAGAGGAAAACCCTACTACCCGCCCTCGGCGTGATTCTTGGGTGTGGCAGTTGTTTACCGTTCATGGGAATGGTCCTAAGGCTCGTGCGAACTGTGTCACCTGCAATGAGTGCAAAATGGTACTCAGTCGTGGGAGGCATGGTTCGTATAGCTTTGGGACTACGACCATGAAGCGACACCTGAACTCATTCCACACTGGGGACATTCGCAAGGTTGTACCTTGCAAAGAGCGTAGTAGGTTGATTGCCTCTACTTCATCCTCCGTTTCTGATCCTGTCACCACAAGGAACACCTCTGTGGGACAGCATCTTCCTCAAGCTGCCTCATAGGCCATACAGAATTCTGAATTCTGATGACCCTTACCTTTCGAGGGTCACAGTTGTATGTATGTACTGTGACACAGTACTCTGCAGGGGGGAGCGACTTTGCAGTGCTTTTGAGACTATCGTCTCAGAGCACGAGAAGACCTGCTCACTAACCAAATAAAACCCACTCTATATCTTCCTCTCTCAGCTTGCTCTTTCTTATCCCTGTGGTTGGTGTCCCCCCTTTACCCTCCTTTACCCTCCTCTCCTAGTGTGTCGTGTGTAAAAAAACAAAAATAAATACAAAATAACAAAAAAAAATAAAAATAAGGCTCTTTCCAGAGCCGCCTTACACAGTTGAAAAACAGAAGTAAAGATAAATAACTCAGGGCCCTTTGTATTTCTTGAAAGTCTACGGACAGTTCGCGAACATAAATAAATTGGGATGCTACCCTATTGTAACCATTGTATTTTTCTCTGGGAGGAAGTGGTGGCTCTGAAAAGAGCCTTTGGGAGTTGTGTGTGTGTCAAAAATGATAAATACTTAACACCTACTTCAAAATGGATGCTGCATTTCTAAAAAAGGTCGCAATGCATTTTGTACATTTCTCAGAAAAAATCTGATTGCCAGCATAGGTAAAATGGACTCCATCTCTGCGAAAAATGTATGTACTACGAAACATAATATTTTCATTGTGAAAAGAGGACATGCCAAAATCTCTTAGGAAGGCACAAACAGCCTTATTGACATTACGCCTTGCTTTCTCCATTTGTGGACCACATGAGAAAGAACGACGCCACATTTGTCTCTGCGCAATCCGTGAAAAAATTACTTTGGAGTTTGGAAACATGTCCATGATCTTCTGAAGTCCTTCTTTGATTGCAAATTTCAAAGAAATTCCAGACACATGTCCTAAACTGTTCCCTCCACAATGAATTACAATTATGTCTGGATGTTCCTCTATCTTCAAAGTTGCACAGAGAGGTAGCAAGTCCAGCCACTTTATTCCACGGACTCCATGCCAGTGCACTTCCACATGTGGGAATCCAAGATCTGTAGATACTCCACAGCTTTCTGCATGCACCTTCAACCAATGTATCCAAGAGTCTACCAAAATCCACACAATCTGTTTTTTAAAACACTCAGCCATAGCTATCTGTTCTTCTCTCAGCAAAAAGAATATCTGAGAAAACCTCTACTAGCACAACACACTCACTAAACTTTACTGACCAATCTCTTGCTACATTCAATCTCATTTGCATGCCTCCCCACCCCAAATTCCCCGGATGTAATACGCGGTGTCCTAGAACTACTGCCATGTCCGCGAACATATGATAACATGGACAGCCCTTCTACCATTTCCACTTCACTCTTTGTGCCATTCCCTCATTGGATGTAGCTAAGAAATCACATGACCATCCACCAATCAAATCCAAGACCTCTACATGTAACTGCATCATCATAGATCAGCACTGCAAATGTACATTGAATCTCTCGGACTACAAGTCTCATACCATTGGCAAGCACGATCTACGAGAAATACTAGGCAAGTCTCCAAGATTTCTACTTGCAGCTTCATCCATATCCATATGCATGAACACAAACTACAGGTATGCATATTTTCTATACAGTACATGAACACATTTTCTAACCGACTTTTACCTTGTATAATCTGTAAAAATGAATCTACGATCCTTTTTTCATTCTCCTAAAATGAACTGTGACTTACAAATCTTCATACCGTTTAATTTCTTCGTACACACACACACACGCAAATAATCTTAAACTAACATTTTTGAAATAAAATATATAGACTACATATGATCAAACAAAATTACATGCACACTCTATCATCAAATCTCAAAGAATAATATTTGTACAAACACATACTTGGTTTTAATTTTTTTAGTTTATATAATTACTTACATTTATATAGGACAAGCAGGCTATGACATTGACTCCCTGTTACGTGGAAAAGCAGGCTATCACATGGACTCACTATTACGTGGAAAAGCTTAGTTACATGAATAGTGGTATACAGTGGTACATTATGATTTTGACAAGCCATAGTAAAGATATTTTCTTTCCTACAGTTAGTCATAAGATAGTTTTAATGGTTTTGAGGAAGGCGCTGAGCATTTCAAGTTAAAAAATCTATGTCTAAATTAAAAACAGTGCTATATACAAACCGAATTACTAATTTCTTTCTTTTACAATTGCAGTGAAGACCATTCTCCTGAAAATAAGCAGCCGAATTTGAATTACAAAGAACAACTAAGAAGCAAACTGCTCATTTTAGAAAAAAAGTAAGTAGATTGTTACCATAATATTTGAATTATTACTCAAACACACTGTAAGGTTAATTCATGCTACTTATGTGCCTAAAAATATAGATTCTGCACCATTCTGACTAAAAATCCTCCCGTCTTAAAAAGTGATTTACTGGCAGAATGGCCCATAAATTCCTATTTTTCGCCACACAAATTACTCAACTCATCCGCTAGAATTTAGATGTTGTAGAAGAAACAACTGTTTTAATTGTATAGCTTTAGATATACTGTTTATACTTCTCCATACCACTGGCTTACTTTTTTTCTGTCATCTGAACCCCAGTTTACTAACACATTAATTGAAGAATACCCATCCCTAGTAGTTGTACTTCCCAATGCACAATCACACACCATTACACACATCTGTATCATCTCACTCAACAACTCATGCACACAACACACATGCATTGCAGAACACCCCAACCCATACCTTCTGTATTTTTTTCAACAGACCCTAAAGCAGGCCTACCAAAAAGCAACTCTGTAGAAAGGAACGCAGAAGTAGAGCAAATGAAAATAAAAGTCTCCAACAAAAAACATCCATCTATAGCAGAATTTGTAGAAAAAAGTTGAAACACAACAGCTAATACAGTCATGTAGTGAAACAGAAGAAGTTTCTAGTACAAAAACTTTGCCTCCTCTATCAAAAAGTAAAACAACCCAAAAAACAATTAACAGAAAATCAACTATCACTACAAATAAAACTTCTTCTATAAATCTTGATATAGTACAAAGTAAGCATACCAAGAAAAGTATTTTAGCCAAAATGTTCCGTCACAAAGTCCTTCAAAATCAAAACAGGAGAGAAATCAGGTTCAACACTTCAAACCTATCGTAGGAAAGTAATCTTAGAAGCGTTGATAGACAGTGCACTTTTTCTCAAAAGAAAGTTATTTATTTTACTGTTAAACAGAATGAAACCACTAACAAAACTAATAACTAAATTGCAAAAAAGACTTCTCAATTAACGAAATGTCAACAGAAATAACTTCTTAAATTTCTGTGGAGGTGAATGGAGTCACACTACAAGCACAGAACCATACTTTAATGAAGAAGCCTACAAACAAAAGCAAACAAATACAATTGCCATACATAGCAGTGGTCGAGCTTATGAAAAAGTTAATAATACCATAATGGAACAAGAAGTACTCCTTACAAAAATATGCCCCGAAAAAATAGATTTACCCCTCCATTCAACTGAATCAGAACATCTAGTGTACAAATGGCCATGCACGTCAATGTGTAACATTCCCAAAAAAAATTTCAAGTCTTTACGCCAATTCCTCCATCAATATGTGAAAAGCAAAGACAAAATCAAAATGAAACTACTGCAAAATATGGATGCTTGTCCAGTACGCAAGTACACAGGACTACAAGGACATTCATTGGCCAACATTACAGAACCTACTTGCAAAACACCCTTCCATGATATCAAAAGGATATCAACACTTCATGCAAGTATAAGAAATCTAGTTTATAAACTGTACTATGCTAAAAGTCCTGCTTTAGCACTAGCCAATTTAAATAACATTCTTCTACATGGTACAGCAAAAGACCTACTAGAAGAAATCGACTATATCCAGACAAAATATTTTGGAAGTGAAAACCACTTACAAGATGAATTAGCTGTAAACCAACTTCGAAACAAATCTGCACATGGCAACCTTTCACTGCACACATACAAAAAAGAAATACTAAAATTTGAAAGTACTTCAGCTGAAGTACCAAACCTCGTGTGTGTATGTTGCCGCAGAACTTTTTATAAAAGTAACACAAAAACTGTAGACCTATCATACAAAATAGAAGACAATGAAGATTCTAAATGGTTTGAATTAGCTCTCTACCTTATAGCAGAAAACAAATTCGAAATAACTGACCACATAATACTTTGCAGTTACTGCACTACAAAACTTGACAACAACCAAACTCCTTCACATGCTATCACAAATAACTTGGAATTATATCCACTACCAAAACCCCTTCAACAACTTAATTTATATGAGAGCATCATAATTCAAACAGTGCACCTATTTGAAGCAATAATACGCCTTCAACCAAAAACTGCAAAATTACCTCCCTCTGAATTAGTAAAAGGTATTCGTGGAAAAGTAGTGTATTTACCATTAGATCTGAAAGAAAATGTGCACACTCTAGGAGTGCAACGTCCAATGCAGCAATCTTTAATTATCTTGGTAAATGGAGTACCTACAAAAGACAAAAAAATTTGGCAACAATTTACAGTTAAATTAAGAGTAAAGTTAGAGAAGCCCTGCAATATCTTAAAGAGAATAATGAATATTACAAAGAAATTAATATTGAAGAAAACTTGAAAGATACAACTGAAATAATTCAAGAGACACAAGAAGCTGGTCAATTTGAGATCCTAGATCCTGCAACAATATCAAACACTTTAGACCATTATACAATTCATCCATTGCACTCTAATGACACCATAGAAGATGCACTAGAAACGTACCAAATGCGTCAAACAAAAGGATCACCAACCAGCATATGGGAAAAAAGTATAGAAGCACGTGCTTTTCCTCTACTCTTTCCTACTAGCAATGGAGGAAGATACGATGATAGACCTATTCAAATATCAGCATCAGAATATCGCTCATTACGAATATATTCTGAAGATCCCAGATTTCGACAAAATGTGGAATACATATTCCACCTACTCTTTGAAAGTGAACTAGCAACTTTATGTTACGGAGTTGCACACATATTAAAATCAGGATCACACTTTCAAAATATGACAGCTACACAATTATTACAAAAAGTTCAACAAAAAGATGACGTTTTACAAGCAAATCTTACAAATCTATTAGCAAATATGCATGGTACTAAAGAGTACTGGTTTTGACGTCATGAAGATGTACGTTGTATGATCAGAAACCTTGGCCCACCCACTTGGTTTGTTACATTAAGTTGTGCAGAATATGCATGGGAAGATTTACATGCTTTCCTACGCATATCAAACGAAAACAAAACAAACATAGATATACTAACACCTGGAGAACTTTGTTCACAGGATCCTGTTAATGTTTCAAGATATGTTCACCATTGCTATGCTACATTTTATTTGTAACAAAATTGTTGCTCCCCTTGAAGAAGTGCAACACTTCTTTTGGAGAAAAGAATACCAAACCAGAGGAGCACCACATATCCACATGCTTTTATGGATTAAAGATTCTCCTAAATTTGGTCAAGACAGTGATGCCACTGTTTTACAGTTTATTGAAAAATATGTCACTTGTGAAATTCCATCAGAATCCTCAAATAGTGATCTTCATGCAAAAATTTTACAATTCCAAAGACACAAATGTAGCAAATATTGTCGTCGCAAATACCAAAACAAATGGAAATACTACACCAAATGCCAATTTGGTTTCCCTAGACCTGTTGCAAATACAGGTCAAGTGAACAACCTCATGTCTTCAGTTAGACATAGTGTTAAAGGTAAGTTACCTAAAAATACACATTGCATAAAAAGAAAAGAAGAAGAAAAATATATCAATGATTACAATGCAATCATTGCCCACTTATGGAATGCAAACATAGACGTGCAGTACATTGCAGACAATTCTACTGCAGTTGCACGATATGTCACAGCATACTTAACCAAATCAGAAAAGACAGAGCTCCAAGACCTCTGAAATGACCTGTCATCAGATAAAACAGTGTCTCAGAAATTATACAGCTTGGGCATAAAAATGCTGTCCCATAGAGAATGTGGATCCTATAAAGCAGCTGATCGATTAACTGGTACTGCATTTTATGGTAAATCTGCACATATAGTATGGCTAAGTCTTGGTCCAGCTAAATCTAGAAAAAGAGTTCTAAAATCATACGAAGATATAGAAACAATAGCCAAACATGATCCCAACAGCCAAGACATTTTAAAAAACTATTTATTGGACACATACTACCCAAACAGGAGTACCACTTTGGAAACCATGATCTATACCACATAGCCCAAAACTACACATACAAAAATAATATAAAACCTGATGAACAAAATCGTAAATACAAAGTGACAAACTGTGAAGGCAGCTTAGTAAAACTCACCAAACCAAATTTAATTATTCATATCAAATTGTCATTAAAGACTCCTCAACATAAAGAAGTATATTACATGTCCCTGCTACAACTCTTTAAACCATGGAGAAAAGAAGAAGAAATACTAGATAACTTTGACTCATATGAAGATGCTTTCAAAGCAAATGAAAGCAGTATAACTGATGTAATCTTTGCACAGTACAAAACAATGTTGCACAATGAACAGCAACACGAAGAAGAACTCCAGGCCCAACTAGATAAGGACACTCCTGACAGTAGTCAACCTTCTGTCACAGGAAGCCAAGAACCACTGGGAGACCCACTAATAACAAATGAGGCAGAATTAGCTATGATAGAAGTAGAAAACACCATGTGTCAGTATGAAGAAAAAGAAGATTTAACTATACTACAATCAAAGCTAAACAATGAGCAACGTAGCATTTTTCAAGAAGTAACAAAGGAAATTGCACATGGTGTACGACATGAAAACATACAATGCACCTGTAAAAATTACAAACCTATACTATTGTATGTCAGTGGTGAAGCTGGTTCTGGCAAAACATTCCTAATCAAATTCATCAGTAAGTTCCTTCAACAATTTACAAACAACAAACTGTCAGCTGTTGTCACTGCCCCTACAGGTTTAGCTGCCTACAACATAGGTGATGTCACTTTACACCGATTACTACTCCTGCCAGTAGAACACCAAAACAAATTAGATTATTACAAACTTTCTGCAGAAGCTGCAATGGAACTACGCAGAGTATTGAAACAAATGAAAATGCTACTAATAGATGAAGTGAGCATGGTGTCCAACCTAATGTTGGCTTTGATTCACCTCAGATTACAAGAAGTACTCAAAACAAACTATGAAGAGCTCTTTGCAGAAAACACATTATTGTTTTCGGAGATCTTCTTCAATTGACACCAGTAAAAGGTGAGCCTATTTTTAAAACATTAGGACACAAACTCTGCCGTAAAACTGTTGGCAGCATTGGAAATGTCAACCTTTGGCAACATTTCCAATATACAGAATTAACAGAAAACATGCGCCAATCTGCAGATATCACTTATGCCAAAAGTATCAGAGTTGGTATACTTTCTAAAGAAGCAGAAGCAATATTGAAAACCCAGCAAATTCATGCACTTTATGGTGATAATGCATGTGCTACAGATGTTATGGAACAATTAGCTCACAAAAATGTCAATTGTATGGCCTTAATGCCAACTCTTGCAAGCTGTTTCAAATTCAATGAAATAATGTTAAGTAAAGAAATGCAACCAATAATGGAAATTAGCGCCACAGGCACACTAGATGTACAAGGAATGACACTACCCTTGTATGACCAAGCCACAACAAGACTAAATAGTTTAGAAAAATCAATCTCAAACACAGCAGGCTTGGAAAAGATATTAAAATTATCCTTAAATTTCAAAGTAATGCTGAAACGTAACCTTGATGTGGACCAAGGACTAGTTAATGGAGCACTGGGTACAGTTGTTGGCTTTCAAACATACCCACGTGACAACAAATTTCAGTTTGTCAATGTTTTCTTTGACAAACTTTCAGAAGTAAAAAGAATAGGACGCTCAACAGCTCGATTCCTTCTCTTCAAAGACATGTATGTACGCAGAGAACAACTTTCTCTAACTCTTGCATACGCAGTCAGCATTCATAAATCACAAGGTTTTACCCTAGACAAAGCAATGATAGACATTGGTAACACAGTCTTTAAAGAAGGCATGAGCTACGTAGCACTATCACGCTTATGTACACTTGACGGTCTATTTCTAATCAACTTTAATGCAAGTAAAATAAACGCTGATATTCCTTGGATTTTAGAAGACAATAGACTTTGTTCACTATGCACTCCCCATCTAAACACATATTCTGTTCCACAAAAAGTAAAACATTATAAAAGAAAAATAAATCAAACAGAAAAGCAACAGGATGTCACTGCAAATCCTCCAAAGAGAGTAAAAGAAAGTAATACTTCATCAAGTGCCACAAGCAAAAAAGAATCAATTAGGGAAAGTAAACCAGGTACTTCTTCAAAGAAGGAAGACAAACTCCAAAAAAAGCAGTCAGATACAGAACTACCTGGTCCATTTAAACTCTCAAATAAAGTTGGTGTAAGTTGCTACGCAAATGTAGCAATGAATATTCTATTTCAATTACCACCAATTGTTGAGAACATTTACTTACACAGTACAGACCCATTGTGTTTGAAAATGTTAGCACTTCACAGAAATGCAGCAAACAATCCTGACAACACGTATAGTGTTTATGGAATAAGACAACAATTGGACTACTGTGCTTGAATGGTGAAATTCACTATAAACTCACAGGAAGATCCACAAGAATTTCTAATGTACTTACTATTAGTACTGGAAAACAAAAACATACCTATAAATGAAATCTTCCAGATTTCATACATGTGGAAACATACATGCACTCTCTGCAACAATGTGACACAAGAACAAATCCCCAATGAGCGCTTTGTGTATATATCAATACCTAATTGTGAATCCATTCCATTTCAGCAACTTGTACAAAATGCAAACCACGGTAGATTATATTCGACCTGCAATTCAGATAATCGCTCCACGTTAGTAATACAAACACATAGTAAATACGTAATACTAATGCTACTACGTTACAATGCAGATGGTACCAAAAAGAACTGCAAGCTGACTGGATTCACACATGGTCAAATATTACTTGGTAGGAAAACCTTCACAACAATATGTATAATCTACCACGCAGGAGCCACAACCAACACTAACTAAACTGTACTTAAACCTTAAGTACACTTGTAGTAAAAAAATATAAACTGTCACAATATTCCAAAAGCTATCTAACTGCCTAAAGATGCTACAACAACTAATCAGATAAATTAATACCATTCAAATAGAGCAAAAAATAGACAGTTAGAATACGCCAATTGGTATCTAACTGTCCCAAACTTTAGAAATATCCAAATAGATAAAGCAATACCACAAAATTATATAAAAAATAAACAGTTAGAATACGCCTACTGGTATCTGACTGCTCCAAAATGTTACAATATCTAAACAAATACCTAATATCTTACTGCTCCCAAAAACTGTAACACTCCAATGTATAAAGCATTAGCCAGAAACAACAAGTAAACACTGAAAACAAACAAACAAATAAACTGTAGCATAACAGAAAACGTTTTTTTTTTAATCCAACATGGATTTTTTTTCTCCCACAGACCCAATGATTTTAGCAACAAACACAGAAACTGAGCAAATTGCACAGTACTCTGGTTTGTCATCTACTAAACATGAGGGTCAGAAAAAAAGAAAAAATTGTGATTGTACAATGTAATAAGTCTTTATAAAATACTAATACTAACATGCTATTTTCTTTTATCACAGAAATGAACAAGAAAAACATGGACTCCCGTTACTAAACCAAATAGTAAGTATAACATGATAAATACAACCATCGCAGCATATCACGCCCATACTGGCTTATAACATTGTTCCTTATAAATTTGTTTTTGACCCAAAGTTATAAGCCACTATGAGTGTGATATGCTGCGGTGCTTGTGGCCAGGGCATAGACTCTTGGGTGCATGGCATATGAGTGTGATATGCTGCGGTGGTTGTGGCCAGGGCATAGAGTCTTGAGTGCATGGCCAAATGGCCATGCACCCAACATTCTATACCCTGGCCACAACCACCGCAGCATATCACACCCATAGATTCAAGCATTTCAACCATTTTAATGTCCGCAGACACAAGGAAGTTCCTAGAACACATTCAACTTGCCAGAGGATAATACGGACAGTGTCATCAGGACACCGCCATTTTCTATATGTACGAACATTTTAGGACACCGCGAGTGTTCTTAGAACACTTTCAGCTTGACAACGAACAATACAGACACGTCTTCAGGACACCCCCTGCGAACATTGCAGGACCCCACGCATCTTCTTAGAACACTTTCAACTTGACACCGAATCCATTCTGTTTATTTACGAACATTTCAGATCAGCCGTGTTGTCTGCAGACAAATCGAACACAACAAAAGCGTCTAGCACATAAAAAAATACAACATTGCACCTATCTCATACTCCCCCACCCTCCCCAAACACTCTTACACACCAACACACTCCACTAAATACAATATTTAAACCAAGTTTCACCTCGCTGTCCGCGGTCATCCGCGAATGCAAGATGTCGGGCGCCACCAAAAATCTGACGCACTCTATGCCCCACGCCGTCCAATCAGTGAACACGTCGGATGTCCGCGGACATCGCGCAAGCCGCTAGGCCAATCAGGGCACTGTCCGCGGAGCGAACCGGGAAGTCCGTCCACGAAGCGATCGGAGATATCACTCATTTTTTTGCCTTACATTTTGGTCATTTTAAAAAAAACTACTGGACGGATTTACACCAAATTTGCAAAAGCACGCTTTCTGGACCAAGCCCCAACTCCTGCCGCAAATTTGGTGTAAATCCGTCCAGTGGTTTGGGCTGTAGGCGTGCGCAAAGTTTTATATATCAGTTGAAGTGATATTAAGGTTTAAAGCAACTAAACCTTGGAAATGTGCAAGTGTTGGAATCTGCACCATCTTAACCCTGAGGCCCCTGTTGGGCAGGCAATAAGCACACTGATGACATCTGTGATGAATCACAGGTATTCACCACTTCTCCCCAGGGGTGATTCTTCCCTGTGAGGCTAGAGAGGTGAGCCCACTCCTCAAAACTCTAGTTTGGGAGTGAGGCAAGTGGGACCTCTCCAGGAGAGACTCCCCCTTTGGGAACAAGGACTCCCGTTCCTGGGAAGAACTCCCTAGACCAACACATTTAGTTGCAAACATGGGATTACCTGGTAAGATGAAGAATATGGCATCCTTTTCTTTGGCTGAAGGCAATGTAACACTAAACCCAGTCATGCAAAAAGAAAAGGAAGAAGTCTGACTCCTTCTTCTGACCCGCGAAACATCACAGATCACAATACGTACAACATCACTTATTACATGATCAATCATATCATTGGAAGCTTGATCACAGTTGTGACAGACATGGCCTGTTGACACGTTGCCCGAGGCATGGTTGGAGCCATGCCTCAGACCCTGCCGAGCCACACAAAGTAACCACTGGGCCTGGCCTGTGGCCAGGTCCAGTTGCCACTTTACCACTATAGTAGGTCTATAGGCCACTGTGCATGAATGCCACACTGCCTGGAGCAATACCTTTCATCACACCCCAGACAGAACCAGGTCACACATAGGAGTCACTTTACCCCATAGGAGTTTTGTGTGACACTTTTCCTCCAGAACGGGTCAACAGGTATAATACATGTATGTTGGCATGCACTATGCCTATGCCTATACAATATTTCTCATATGTTGGAAATAGACCAATCAAATGTTTTACTCTGATGGGTAGTTTCTCATGATATACGATTTGCTCTCAACTGTGATGTCTTCAGTGTGCCCTAGTTTCCAGTGATGTTATCAATGATGTAATAATTGATGTTATCATTGTATGTTCATTGACTGATCAAGAGGGGGCTCCAAAAGGTTGTGTAGCTTCTAACACTTCAGAAATGTCAATGACTTTGTTGCTTTGAAGCATCATCCTAACATCACTTCAGCTCAACGGTACTAAGCACCCCAGGGCTTTGTGCGCTGAAATAAATCAATAAATCAACAAATCTGTGTCCCGGAATTGTGCGATAATGCACATTTTTACTGAACATGTGCTAAAATAGTTGTTAAGGAGGTGTACAATGAGTCGATAAGGTATATGACCTGGCCTAGTGGCATTGGTGCCTGTCTATTTATTGGCTATATTATATGATATGACAGGTCTTTTATAACACGCTTGTACACAAGTGTTGCTTGGTACGGCAAGACAAGGAAGGTTAGACAGAGGGAGGACAAAATAAACAATGTTACTAGGTCTTGTGTAATTCAGATCGTGCAAGGGGGAGGGGAGAGAAGTGCCAGAGGGAGGGGGGAGTGCAGTGGCAAAAACAGGGTAAGTGCTGGCAGGGTGGTGACGCAAGTAAGTGCAAGGAGGCAGGGGCGGTAGGGTTGCAGATACAGTCCCTAAGTAGGTGGGAGGCCTAGAGGCAGCGCAAGAGGCTACTGGTAGTGCAGGAGCCTGGTGCCTGTGAGGTTCAGTGGGTGGCCAGGTAACCACTTAGCACAGCAGACAGGAGCATCAGCAGGGCAGAGAGAGAGAAAGCAGAAGCAAAGAGGAAGGTCTTAAGTTGCTTCCGGAACCTTAGGTGGTCTGCTCAAATTTGAGAGAGGCTGGGAGTCTGTTCAAGAGGGATACCCCAGCCGAGGACAGCGGTCTACCCCCCCACTCTCTGCCTGGAGAAGCGTTTGACCCTCAGGTGGATGAACAGAGGGCTCGAGAAGGAAGATGCTTAGGAAGAGAGAGTTGGATGTAGAGCGGTCCCCAGCCCCAGAAAGCCTTGTGAACAATGTAGAGGGTCTTTAACTTGATCCTTACAGCAACTAGGAGCCAATGAAGACATTTCAGCACTGGAGAGATATAATCCCTGGGCTTGAGGGCAAGGACAAGTCTCACAGTCATGTTCTAGATTAGTTGCAAAGGGCGAAGAGTAGAGGCAGGCAGATTTAGAAAGAGACTGTTGCAGTAGTCCAGCCTAGATAGAACCAGGGCTCTGGAAACAGTGAGCTTCTGGGGAAAGTGAGAAAAGGAAGAATATCTCTGAGGATGTGAAGCTGGTAGTGTGACTTCTTAGAGATGTCAGAGATGTGAGGAGAGAAGAAGAGGTTGGAGTCAAAGATGACCCCAAGGTTGTTTGCCTCACAGGAAGGTGCGGGTAGAGGGCCCAAGGTGGGCATCCATAGTGAAAGATGGAACACAGGAGCTGGGGTCCCAATGAGAAGGATCTCAGTCTTACTGCCATTAGGGCAGGTATTATTGGAGGCACACCATTCCTGAATCATGAATAGACATTCCGGTATGAGCAAGAGTGCAGAGATGGCTGAGGGGAGCCTGAAGGAGATCTGAGTGTCCTACACATAACAATGAAAGTTAGAACGGAAGGTAAAGATAATGTGGGCCAGAGGTGCCAAGTGATGGTTGAAGAGTAAGGGTGAGAGGTTATAACTCTGGGGAAGACAACATCTGGAGTTGAAGTGTTGACCTGGTTTTGAGGACTATGTCTTCCTTGTCACAGTCAGTCCTCCATCTCATTCTTCTTCATCACAGTCCTTCACTACCACACATGGCTCTTCTCATCACAGTACCGCTCTACTATCATGTGACACTTCCTCATCACAGTACCCCACTTACACCACATTGCTTTTCCTTGTCACAGTACTCCACTAACACTACCCCACTGTTCCCTACCACAGTCTCCCACTACCACCACATCACTGTTCTTCTTCACAGTACCCCACAATCACCATGACACTCTTTGTCATCACAGCATCCCACTACCACCAGCTCAGTCTTACTCTTCACAGCCCATCACTACTATCAGGTCACTCTTCTTTTTCACAGTCAACCCCTACAACCACATTACCTTTCCTTGTCACTGTACCACACTACCATCATGTCACTCTTCCTCCAGTACCCCACTATTACAAACTCACTCTTTCACCTCACAGCCCCCGCGACAACCACATCACTCTTCCTTGTCCCAGTAACCCCTACCACCACATCACTCTTCAACATCAATCCCCCACTACCCCCAATGCACTCTTTGTCATCACAGCATCCCAGTACCATCAGTCTTACTCCCACCAGTCTTACACTTCAAAGCCCACCACTCCCACCATGATACTCTTCTTTTTCATCACAGTCACCCACTGCCACCACATTACTCTTCAGTGTCACCATAATACACTACTACCACGTGACTCTTCCTCATCAAAGTACCCCACTTACATCACATCGCTTTTCCTTGTGACAAACCTCCACAAACACTACCCCAATGTTCTCTACCACAGTCTCCCACTAGCACCACATCACTCTTCTTCTTCACAGTACCCCACTACCACCACGTCACCTTTCCTCATCAAGCCCCCACAACTGCCATGACACTCTTTGTCATCATAGCATCCCATTACCACCACCTCAGTTTTACTTTTCAAGGGTACCACTACCTCCATGTCACTCTTCATTTTCACAGTCCCCCACTACCACCAAGTCACTCTTCCTTGTCACAGTACCCCACTAACAGCATCTCACTCTTCCTCATCACAGTCCCCCACTACCACTTTTCACTCTTCCTCATCACTCTACCCCACTATAACCAACCCACTCTTCCTACACACACACCCCTCTACCACCACGTTACAGTAACTCATCACACTACCCTCTACTGCCACATGACTCTTCCTCATCACAGTCCCACTACCCCAACTCACTATTCCTTGTCAGTCCCGCACTACCAGAACATCACTCTTTCCCATCACATTACCCTACTAACACCAACTCACTCTTCCTCGTCACAGTACACCACTACCACCATGTCTCTCTTCCTCATCACTGTACCCTACTACTCCCATTTCACTCCTCCTCCTCACAGTAGCCCAATTCCACCAACTCACTATTCGGCCTCACATTCCCCCGTACCATCACCTCACCCTTCCTCCTCAGAGTTCCCCACTACCACCACATCACTTTTCCTCATCACAGAACCCCACACACACCACCTCATTCTTCCTCATCATAGTGCCCCACTAACAACATCTCACAGGCCGGTGTGCTAGTGTCGGAAGCGGCCTCTGTGAATCTGTGAGTCGTGGTGGAGGTGCGGCTTGACACAGTGTGGCGGGACACGCTTCCTTGCGCTTCCCTTCGCCAGAGGGTCCTTTCCTTTGTTTCCTGGTTCGAGGGCACGATCCGAGACAAGCGGATACGCTGCGCAGCTGAGACGGACCTGCGAGCCGAGAGCTGAAGGGGCGGGTGACGGGAGAAGAGCCTCCATCAGCTCCATCAGCTCCACCTCGGCAGGCCCTGCGTTGGATTGCCCTTGAGCACTGGAGGGCATCTGAGGGCATACGAGTGCCCAGGACCCATTAGCGATCTCCCCACAGCGCCGGCCCCCCAATAGTGGGGGAGTATGAGAGTGCAATAGGTCTGCAACAGGTGAGTTGAGGAGAGTTTCCTGCCACCTGCCTTCTGCCTCCTGCCTCCTGCTTTAAGAGTGGGGGCTAGCGGTGGGTTAGGTGCCTGTGAGGGGAGTACCACACACACTGCCTGGCAGAACCCAGCGGTCCCTGTCTTGTGGCTCATTGGCGCCTTAGGGCCCAGATCTCCGGCACGACTGTAGCCATTCATTGGGGACTGCGGACGTCGAAGCCTTTGACCCAATAGCTGGCTTGACCGGAGGCCAATAGAAAGATCTACCCAGGGAACCTTTTTTCCGTGGATCTATCCAGAGCTGTTCTCCGATTCACACAGTTTTTAACTTCCAGCAAGTTTTTTGTTACTCACTGCTGGAAGGGGCTACTTAATTGTGCTCATCCCTGACGAGGGGGGGTCCTAGCCCCAACTTGACTAGAATCACCCGAGAGGAACAGGTGACCCAGGATGCGCATATCCCTCAAATCCCTAAAATCGGGTATGCCGGAACGGAGCCCACTAAAGAGTATGAATACTGGGGCACCAGAAAACACGGTGATACTGGCCTGTCTTTTTCCACCCCGAGGCGGAGAGGCTCAAGAGACCCGGCACCGGGGAACACTGATATACGTAAATTCTGCAATGGGTCTCTATCTGCCTTTCGGGCACAGTCTGGGTCCACGACACCTAAACCTACGGAGAAGGATGGTGGTGAGAGTCGTAACCTAGCTGGCCCGAATTACAGATTAAATGATAACCCTGTCGATTTGCAAACACATGACCAACTGTTGAAGCCGCCCATTGAGTGCCCGCCGAAGGATTCCTCCATATCAGATACAGCCCTATTGGAATAAATACCGGCAACTGGTGCCCTGGCACCCGGTTACTGCAAACCCTCTAACCCCGAGGGACAGAACATTGACAATGTTGTGATAGATTTGGAGGCAAACAACGCTGTATTCTCAAACAATCTACTCCCTGAGAACTTATCAGCCTCCCCGGTAATGTTCTCGGAGAGTTCTATAAGTGCAGCCCACTCCAGGAGTGAGGAACAAGGTCAGGCAAATGAGTCAGCAATGTCAGTAAGAGACCCTAATACCATCAATGATGAACAAGAAGTGTCAACTCATTCAACCCACAATCAGAGTATGAACACGTCGGTGGTAGTTGTGCAGTCGGAAAATGGCTGGGGGATCGCTTTACAGGTAATGAACCTTGCTTTAGCCACAATGTCAAGTTCTTTGTTAGCATGTGAATAGAAATTAAACCTCCAGAGTAAATGTATGGAAAAAATTATGAAAGGGCAAGTCCTGAATGAGGCTGCCTTAACCAAAATTTGGGACTTCTCAGTTGCTGCAAGGGAATTGAAACCACAAGTAATCTCTGTAGCGATTCAAACTGACACGCCTACCGGCTTTAACACAAGAGAGAATCATGCTAGAAATGTGACCTTAAAATCAAATGTGGTTGAATCAGTGATTCCGTACTTTGATGATGTTATATATGTATCCTCGATAGGGGGAGGTGGCAGTTGGCTCAAGGGGAAGATAGCTTAAAAATGCTAAAATCATCCACTGAGGAAATTCAGGGGGAACATCCAAAAGCTAAAATTCCTCAAGTAGATATATCCCCCGACAAACAGAAAAGCAAGCGAGGACAACAGACCCCAAAAATACCTGAGAAAGAATTACCAAAAAACCAGCAGACCCCTAAAACAATAGGAAAATCGTCGGTCAAACTGTTTTTTAAGGTAATTTCACTCCCCAAACGCACTACCATAGCTGCATCCGAGGCCAATAAACAAAAATACTTAGCCCGAGCCCTTGTTCGGAAAAATGGGATTTTAAATTTTCGCCCCCTTCAAGCCTTGGACTGCCCACCATTAGACGATCTAGTCGGGGAGTTGGCAATCTCGGATAAAGGTATAGAAGATAAATTGACTTCTCGGAAACCCAACTCGGTCAATCCCCCCCTTAGTGTACACCGGGCAGAGATCAGAAAAGCGGTAGATGCCCATATGGCGAAAGCATCACACGCTGCACTATTGCCACATGATAAACCGAGCTTGGTGAGTGCAATTGAAAAGACCGACAGTGGGCAAAGTAAATTGGCCTTGGAAAGAGCTGTGGGTGCTGAGCCATTTCAACCGCGGAATCTGAGTTTAGAAAAAGTAAGTCAGGCTGGAGCCCCCCATAGCCCTGAAAGGGCCGTGGAAGCGAATTACCCCCAAGTGATTGGCCTGGCAGATCAACCCCAAGGAAATATGGCCCAGAAAGATAATATTGGGGATCTGACACAAATAACGGGGCCGATCATTTCTTTGATTGAAAGTGTCCTTAAGAGACTGCAGGGTCCTCAAGCTCATATAGAAGAAAAGCCCATGCAGGCTAGGGGAAAGCAGATGAAAAATACCCAACTTAAACCACCTTTGAAAAATCTGCCTACATCGTTTACCTTGAGGTTATCATGCAGAAGTTTTCCTTGCACGCAGTATGATCTTAATAGGAGGGCGGTGATGGCTATCTTCTCAGAAATCCATCAACTACAGGATATAGTCTCATCAGACTTATCATTAGTGGAGTTCCCTGTGCACCCCAATTTGAATTCAGTAATTTTGTGGTTCAAATCAAGAGTGGTACAAAATGTACCCTGGCAGGCCAAGGATGAGTTGTTCGCACTGGGATTTGTGGTTGAGCCGCTACTGAACACACCAAATGAGGGCCTTCCCCATGGTTCGAGGTCTAAGGCTACTGGACCGAACTAGTGTGAGGATGGGGGGAGGGAGGAGTTGTTGTCAATGGTAAGCTGGAACACCAGAGGTTTTTCCCACCTCATAAACAACGACCAGGAAGAGTTGTGTTAATATGACATTGTATTCTTACAGGAGACGTGGCTCACACTTGTCCCAATATGGGATAATTATGACCTACACCTAAATCCTGCAGTGAAACCCCAAATGGGACGCCCGATGTCAGGACTGTTGATATCCGTGAAAAGGGACAGAGACATAAGCTCTGAGTTTTAGGCCATTCCAAATAGCTACATGTTGTTGGCAAAATTAATGGCTGGGATAGAGGTTTATGCTCTTGTGAATATTTACTGGAACCCCATTGCCATGTCGGATGATGCCTTTTTTAAAGATCTAAATAATATTCTAGATCTCGTGGTGTTGGACCCAAAGATAAGGGGAATTATAGTGGCAGGTGATTTAAATTTAAACTGTTTGAGTATGGCGGGTAGCAAAAATAAAAACAGAAGGAAAAGATGGGACTCCCCCGTTAAGGATAGAAGTTTGATACTCCTCAATGGTGCCTTCCCATCTGATATACCTCCGGCCCCGACATGGCAAAAAGGAGACAGTAAATCGGTTATTGATTATATCTATGTAAGCATGCATCTCTGGCCTGCGGTAATGAACTTTTGTGTGTCAAAAACAGAGGCGAGCGACCATAATAAACTGGAAACCCAATGGAGATGGGATCCGCTAAAGGGCTCAAAAGTAGATAAATACAAGGGCTCAGTCTGTACAGTCTATGCAGGGGGGACAAAACTATGATGGTCAGAGGATGATGTAACTACCCTTGATTGTTTGTTAGAGAAAGGCCACCATGACTACACCGTATTGCTTAGAAACGGGTTGAAGGAACATCCAGATTTAATACAAATGCCCCAAAAACAAGGCACCGAATCAAAGCAATCATCTCTACATCTTCATGTCTTTGATAAAGATGTAAAAGAAATGAAATCAAGACTCCATTATGAACTAAGAGTAGCCCGTAATGCACCTCTCCTGATCAGGAAAATGCTGATTATGAGAGCGAAAACAAGGTATAGAAATTGGGGCAGAAGACATCGAGCGATCCTGTACCAGGAGGATGGGGCCAGCATGCTGAAAACCTTAGCAAGTAAGAACATAGTGAAAATGTGGTCAACCATAAATCATGCAACCACAGGTTCCCAGATAAGTTTACAGGTGAATGGAGTGTCTACCCAGAAATGGATTGATTACTTCTCCCTTCTTTATGCCTGCCCCTCCCCTACGATCATTAGCTAAGTCATCAGGCCCTTGGCGCCCTTTCATCTAGCATTTGATTTAGATGATATTATATATCTGATTGTTACTGCCTCTAACTCAAAAGCTTGTGGTTCTGACGGTCTGTCAAACTTCGAGTTAAAATAATTCCCTAAAACTTGGGCAACAGTCCTTTATAAAATCTTCAAGACCATAAATGCATTGCAGTGTCTCCCAAGCTCATGGGCACAAGCAATAACTATCCCCATTTATAAAAAAGGAGATACACTCGAACCGAGCAGCTATAGGCCA
Source organism: Ambystoma mexicanum (assembly GCF_040938575.1). Classification (NCBI taxonomy): domain Eukaryota; kingdom Metazoa; phylum Chordata; class Amphibia; order Caudata; family Ambystomatidae; genus Ambystoma; species Ambystoma mexicanum. The sequence goes on from NC_090937.1 coordinate 335,515,189, forward strand.
ATCTCGCTGCTCGATGTCCCGGGAAAATTATATTGTCGGCTAATTCTGAAGGAACTGCAAGCTTGGGTTTCATCAAAATAACTGGTCGATTAATTACAATCCTGCTTAGTAAGGGGTCTAGGAACTATTCCTAACATAATATTACTCAATCTCCTCCAGGAACAGCAGCTAGAGAGGTCTCAACCTCTATATTTGGGCTTTATAGATTTCAAGGCAGCATTTGATTCTGTGGATCGCGTTCTGCTGTTTAACAAATTGAAAGCGTATGAGTGCCCGATATCCCCACTGTCCCTGATTATCTTGTTCCACTCTAATACATCAATGCGGGTTCGTATGAGCTTAAATGGGAAGCTGTCTCCAGAAATTGAAACATCACGTGGCTTGAAACAGGGCTGTGCGTTGGCTGCATTCTTGTTTAACTTTTTCATTTTAGATCTTGGAAATGAATTTTTGCATTGTAATGGCGATCCACCAAGGCTTGGGGCCCAGCAGATCCCATACTTGTTGTACGCGGATGACCTCGTCCTCTTGTCCCAGACCCCACAAGGTCTACAGTGGTTGCTTGTAAGGCTTGGGGAATACGCCCGCAAAAATAGATTGGTAATTAATGTAAGTAAATCACAAGTAATTGCCTGTCCCCCCAAGTGGGGAAGTAAAAGGAGGCCCCCCCTTACACACACATGGTAGATACAAGACATCAAGTTGGAAAAGGTGCCGGAATACAAATATTTGGGGATAGAAATCTCAAACAGGCAATCCAAGGGCGACATACGAACACTGGTACAGTGTAAGTTACTCCAATTGACCTCACAGTCCAGAATCATCATAAAAAAAATTGGTAAATTCTCCCTGAAACATGCAGTAGATTTTTACAAAATGAAAGTCGTCCCGATTGTATTGTATGGTGTGGAGAGTATGGTGTTAGACAAAGGCTTACCTTGGGAGGCCTTAGAGGCCAAGTATTGGAAGGCTATCTTAGGCTTACCTAAAGCGACCCCGATTGCTATGGTGCGATATGAGTTGGGGTTGGTGTCTTTGTATGCACAGGCAAGGTGGAGACAGTGTGCCCTGCTACAGAAGTGCCTGCTAGGTATAAATAGTGGGACAATTCTAGAGGTCTTAGCCCCGGCCTTGCTAAAATCATGTAATACATACCCAAGGAAATGGCGGAAGTGTGTATTTAGCCATATGAGTGAGGCAAATGTAACAATAGAGCTGTTACTCCAGAACCCTGACCGTGCTAAAGTACAATTCTATCGCGCCGATTGGACAGGGACTTTAGCGAAGTGCTCGCTCTATAAAGATTTCAATGTTTAGGTTTTGGTCTCAAGCCTCACGGTATCATTGCTCAGTACCTGCTGAAATGTCCATCTCCAGCTATACGATCCAAATTCCAACGGTTTAGATTTAATCTATGGGGTACGAGAGATGTATTATCTAGACGGAAACTGATCCCGCATGAACAGAACTATTGCAGATATTGCATTGATGTACAGCAAAAAGAAACTCTGCAACATCTGCTAGTGGATTGTCCGTCTTTAATGTTGGTGAGAGAAAAATACTTTCAGAACATTATCACCTTTCACACATGCACTTCAAGTGACTACAAATGGCAAATTATGTTTTCTACCTCAAGAGAAAAAGTACAGATCGCTATTGTCCAATACTTAAGAATGGTTTTGCCTGTTGTAGCTGCCTCAAATTAATGTTGTATGGGTTCCCATTGGTTCATGCGAGGCGTTTTGTTTGGTCATTTTATCCCTTATTATTTTTTCTTTTTTTTTTCTTTTGATATTGTATTCAAATCATCTGCAAGGTATAAGAAATGTAAAGCATTTTGTTTTTATTCATTGTTTGTGTATAATATGTTTATCTCTTGTACCCCTGGTCTTTTATTCTCTTTTCTCCTTTTTGCTGCTTTTGTATAATTGTGTATTTTTGTATATATTTGAAAAGTTGTGTATCAACTAAATCAAATTAAAATAAAAATAAAAATCTCACTCTTCCTCATCACATTGCCTCACTAACACCACATCACTCTTCCGCTTCACAGCCCTCACTAACATCTTGTCACTATTATTCATCGTAGTACCCCACTCCTTCTACATTACTCTTCCTCTTCCCAGTGCCCACTAACAGCTCATTACTCTTCCTCGTCACAGTACCTCACTGCCCCCACCTCATTCTTCCTTGTCACAGTCTCCCACTACCAACACATCACTCTTCTTCAGCACAGCACCCCACTACCACCAACTCACACTTCCTCTTCAGAGTACCCCACTACCACCAAATCACTCTTCCTCATCACAGTACCCCACCACCACCAACTCACACTTTCTCTTCACAGTACCCTACTACAACCACTACATTTTCATCATCACAGTACTCCACTACCACCACCTCACTTTGTCTCGTCATAGTCCTGCACTACCACCATGTCACTTTTCCTCATCACATATCCCCACTAACACCAACTCATGCTTCCTCATCGCAGTACAGCACTACCACCAATTCACCCCTCCTCATCTCAGTACCCCACTGCCACCCCTTCCTTATTCCTCATCACAGTCCCCCACTACCATCACATCGCTCTTCATCATCACAACACCCCACTACCACCAACCCACGCTTCCTCTTCACAGTACCCCACTACAATCACATCACTTTGCTTCGTCACAGTCCCCGACTACCACCATATCACTCTTCATCTTCCCAGCCTGAACTACCATCACATAATCTTTACTTGTCATAGTGCCCCACTCCTACTGCATTACTCTTCCTCTTCAGAGTCCCCCACTACCAGCTCATCACTCTTCCTCATCATAATACCCCACTACCACCAACTCAGTCTTCCTCATCATAGTACCGCACTACCATTAACTCACTCTTTCTCGCCACAGTACCCCACTATCACCACGTGACTCTTTCTCATCACAGTCCACGACTATCACATGTCACTGTTCCTCATCACATTACCCTCCTACCATAAAGTGACTCTTGCTTATCACAGTCCCCCACGACCACCAACTCACTATTCCTCATCACAGCCTACCACTTCTACCACTTTACTCTTCCTGATCACAGTACCCCACTAACACCATGGGCCTCATTACACGGACGGCGGTAACCATGGCGCTATTAGCGCCATGGTTGCTGCCGGTATTTTACCGAGTCCGCCATGGTGAATGGCGGAATTACCGCCCTATTCCAAGGTGTGTGGGGGCGGTAATTCCCCATTCACCATGGCACTTCCCCATTCCCATTTTTGCCCCATAGGGCTCAATGGGAATGGGGAATGCGGTAATTACAGTACCGCAAATTGTGGTACTGTTATTACCTCCAAGGTCCCTTTGCGGGTCCCATCCTTAACGGCTGGTAAAACCAGCCATTAAGGTAGGGTCCCACAAAGGGACCTCGCAGTAAGGCGGTAAGGGTTTACCGGCACTGGTACCCTTACCGGTACCGGTAAACCCTTAACGCCATCCGTGTAATGAAGCCCCATGTCTTTATTCCTCAGAACAGTACCCCATTACTACCATCTCACTCCTCCTCATCATAGTACCCCACTACCACCAAATCACTCTTCCTCTTCACAGTTCCCCAGTAACCACATCACTCTTCCTCATTAAAGTCAACACTACAACATCTCACTCTTCCGCTTCACAGTCCCCAGCTTTTCAACTTCAGTTTTTCTCATTGCACCCCCCCCCCCAACACACTAACCACTGCTCCTAATCACAGTACTCCATTAGTAATCTCTTCTTATCTAGTGGATACAAAACAGATGACATTTGTGTTAAACCCAATGTTGTGTAGCTGATGTATAGAGATTGATAACAAATTATGTGACATCAGTTATGTTTTCAGAAATAAGGCAGGGTTACTGGTGGTGGTAGTTATAGCATAACAACACCTGTGACATCAGTTATGTTTTCAGAAATAAGGCAGGGTTACAGGTGGTGGTAGTTATAGCATAACAACACCTGTGACATCAGTTATGTTTTCAGAAATAAGGCAGGGTGACAGGTGGTGGTAGTTATAGCATAACAACACCTGTGACATCAGTTATGTTTTCGGAAATAAGGCAGGGTGACAGGTGGTGGTAGTTATAGCATAACAACACCTGTGACATCAGTTATCTTTTCAGAAATAAGGCAGGGTTACAGGTGGTGGTAGTTATAGCATAACAACACCTGTGACATCAGTTATGTTTTCAGAAATAAGGCAGGGTTACAGGTGGTGGTAGTTATAGCATAACAACACCTGTGACATCAGTTATGTTTTCAGAAATAAGGCAGGGTTACAGGTGGTGGTAGTTATAGCATAACAACACCTGTGACATCAGTTATGTTTTCAGAAATAAGGCAGGGTTACTGGTGGTGGTAGTTATAGCATAACAACACCTGTGACATCAGTTATGTTTTCAGAAATAAGGCAGGGTTACAGGTGGTGGTAGTTATAGCATAACAACACCTGTGACATCAGTTATGTTTTCAGAAATAAGGCAGGGTTACAGGTGGTGGTAGTTATAGCATAACAACACCTGTGACATCAGTTATGTTTTCAGAAATAAGGCAGGGTTACAGGTGGTGGTAGTTATATCATAACAACACCTGTGACATTCAGTTATGTTTTCAGAAATAAGGCAGGGTTACAGGTGGTGGTAGTTATAGCATAACAACACCTGTGACATTCAGTTATGTTTTCAGAAATAAGGCAGGGTTACAGGTGGTGGTAGTTATAGCATAACAACACCTGTGACATCAGTTATGTTGGTGGTAGTTATAGCATAACAACACCTGTGACATTCAGTTATGTTTTCAGAAATAAGGCAGGGTTACAGGTGGTGGTAGTTATAGCATAACAACACCTGTGACATCAGTTATGTTTTCAGAAATAAGGCAGGGTTACAGGTGGTGGTAGTTATAGCATAACAACACCTGTGACATCAGTTATGTTTTCAGAAATAAGGCAGGGTGACAGGTGGTGGTAGTTATAGCATAACAACACCTGTGACATCAGTTATGTTTTCAGAAATAAGGCAGGTTGACAGGTGGTGGTAGTTATAGCATAACAACACCTGTGACATCAGTTATGTTTTCAGAAATAAGGCAGGGTTACTGGTGGTGGTAGTTATAGCATAACAACACCTGTGACATCAGTTATGTTTTCAGAAATAAGGCAGGGTTACAGGTGGTGGTAGTTATAGCATAACAACACCTGTGACATCAGTTATGTTTTCAGAAATAAGGCAGGGTTACAGGTGGTGGTAGTTATAGCATAACAACACCTGTGACATTCAGTGAAAAAAGTTCATTTGAAGCTTAAAGTGAAACAATGTGATGCAAAGAAACCCTGGCCATTCTGTGAAAAAACTCTTTAATTGAAATGACTTGAAATTTGGCAAGTTTTGGAAGCTACACCACAGTAACTATGAGGCCGCAATTGCACAGCCCCTGAGCACACTGCTGTCATCACAAACGACATCATGGATGACCTTTAGTTATTTATTTATTTCATTTGTATAGCGTGCATACAACCTGTAGGGATTGAGGCGCTGCTACAGTTACAGAATTTGATCAAGATATAGTAAAATAATACAGTGGGTGACACAGGTAAATAACACAGTTACAAATAATCTAATTGACATCATCATAAAGTGAGGTGAAGTAGTGTAACAGGGTTAGCTTACTGGCAGCTAAGAGTAGGGGATTGGGGAGTTGTGGTTTAGGAGAAGAGCTGAGTTTCGAGGGCTTTGTGGAAGGCCCAGTAGGGTTTTTCTGCCCTCAGGGAGGGAGGAGGCTGTTCCAGAGTTTAGCAGCAGGGTAGGGGAAGCTTGAGACACATGATTTGCATCTCTTCACTTTAGGCACAATGCGACAATCAGTGGGGGAGTTGTGGATTAGGAGAAGAGCTGAGTTTTGAGGGCTTTGTGGAAGACCCAGTAGGGTTTTTCTGCCCTCAGGGAGGGGGGAGGCTGTTCCAGAGTTTAGCAGCAGGGTAGGGGAAGCTTGAGACACCTGCTTTGCATCTCTTCACTTTAGGCACGATTAGACGATCAGTGTAGGGGGTCCTGATGGGTCTCAAAGAGTTTGTTTTGATATTTTTTTTGAGAGGTGTGAGGGCTGTAGTGGATATGCACTTGTGTGCAAAGGATAGAGTTTTGAAGGAGATGTCCTCCTGGATGGGTAGCGAATATGCTTCTCTTCTTGCTCTGCGGATATGTTCTCTTTTGGGATGTTAAGGGCTGCTCTAAGGGCGTTATTTTGGATGACTTGAAGTTTGTGGACGTTGCCAGTGCATGTGCCTGCGATAAGAGCATTGCAATAATCTATCCTGGAACCACTGATTGTGCGGGTGATGGTTAGGCAACTGTTTTTAGAGAGGACAGGTCTGGCCGCATTTAGCACCTTGGTGCCTAGGCTGCTGAAAAGGCAATGGTGCTCACCTGTCTGGACATGGTGAGTGAGGCATTGAGGTAAAGCCCTTATTGTCTTTACTGTGGTAGAGATGGGAACTGAGCAATTGTCAATCATGAAGGCAGTGTATTGGTTGTTGATATTTTCGATGGGCACTAGGTGGGCCGACTATTAGGATTTCAGTTTTGTCGCTATTGAGGCAAAGATGATTGGCTGCCATCCAGGCTTGGATTGTGGAGTAGATATTGTTGGTATCAGAATCATCTGCCTAGTTGCCTGAGAGTGGGATCAGGATTTGGGTAGTGTCTGCTTAGTTGGGGTAGGCTATGACAAGCAAGTCTAAGGTGTTCAGTATGGGTTTGGTAAAGATGTTGTATAGAGTCAGGGAGATGCAAGACCCTTGTGATTCCCCACATGGAATGGAGAACGGTGGGGCGTTAGCGATCTTGGTGAAGAATCTCATCACTCTTCCTTCCATGAAGGTTATGATCCATGCAGTGGCTGATGGGGAGAAATTGGCATAGGTGGTGGCAAAGGATTTGGTGGATGACCAGGTTGAAAGCCGCTGATAGGTTTAGGAGGAGGAACAGGGCAACGTTGCCCTCATCCCTAATCTCGTCTAGCTGTTTTTTTTAGATCTAGGATGACAGAGTTTGTGCCGTGGATGGGCTGGAAGCCTGATTCCCACATCCCCAGCATTTTGTTGTCCTCAAGGAACTGATGAACCTGCAGGTAGGCAGCCCAGTCTAATATTTTTAGTAGGAAAGGCACAGTGGTGATTGGCTTCTAATTTAGCAGGGTCTAGGGATATTTTGTTAAGAGTGGGAGGACCCATGCTACTTTGAGGCAGGCTGGCTGGAACAGTGCTATTAGCGATGGAGGCGTTTATGAAGGCTATGATGACATGGGCTAGAATGTCAACACAGTCTTTGATGAGGGATGCTAAGCATATGAGGCCTTTGCATTTTTAAGGTTTCAGACTTTTACTTAACTTTGTGGGATTTGTGTGCTACACTCATCTAACTGCATTAAGTAGCTACCTTCCTGCTGTCAACTCATTGGCTCACTGTTTTATGACCGCCCAAGGCTATATTAACTTGTCCCCTTACCCTAAGTTGTGCAGGTTTGTTCTCTTGCTGCAAATTGGCAAACTGCCATTGCTAACTTCCAGTGACCCAGAGCGGGGTATCCCCAAAAGAAAGAATTTGCCGTTCATGTGGTGTTACGGGAAAGCTGGAGACCGCACAACACGTCCTGACAGAATGCAGGGAGAATGGACCCCTATATATAAAGCTGCTGAGTCCTTTTGTGTCTGACTGTAATAACATCAAGAGTGATGCTTTTTGGCTTTACTGCTTGAATTCTGAGCACAAAACCAAGCATATAGCTCTGTTTAAAATCTGGAAGGCCAACCTAAAGCTGGGCAAAGTGGGGAATAATGCTTTGATTACATAATCAGCTTTCTAGTTGTCAGTTGGCTTTCCAATTGTATTTTGCACGATTGTAATTTGAAAAAATTTTCAGACTGCATAATGGACTCCATCCTTGACAAAAATTCGATAAATTGGGCAGTTGAGTTAGATTTGATCCCATACTAGAAGACTCAAATGAAATTGCAAAATGATGTAATTTGATAAGATGGAATGAATTTATTGTCATGATGATCTTTGACATGTACTTGTGATTTGATTTGATAGTTGTACTTATTTCTTTTATTTATCTATTTATGTGAACTTAATGTGTCTGAAATGTGTTATTTTATGACTGTTATAATAAAGCTCTTTGAGGTATAAGCATAAAAATACATATATTATAAATTATTAACTTTATGACTTCAGTTTCTGATATGTCTTTGAATGGGAACTAGGGTGGAGGGATTTGGGGGTGTGTGCATGGCTAGGGCTTGTGGTTTTGGGGTCTTTATTGAATTGTGCTTGATGTAGGAGGATTTTCTTCTTAAGGGTGTTATTTGTTTGGAAGTTTTAGCACCAAGTATCGGTATGTGAGTGGGCAGAGGCTGGAGAATCTAATTCCCTAAAGATGGTAACAATATTTGGAGTCGGATTTGGCATTGCTAATTCTGGAATCGACTGACTTAGATTTTGCTGTGAATATGTTGTCTTTATATAGTTTGGAGATTTTGGGGAAGTCTTCCTTCAGCGTGTCAGTGGGCATCTTTAACACATTAGCTGGGCTTGGCACTTCTGGTTGCATAGTTTTAGGAGGTATGGGGTAACCCAAAGTTTGGATGTCTTACGTCTTTGGTTTTGTTAGGGGCTGGAGGGGTTATGGAATTAACAGCTTTTGCAAGGTTTGTAGTGTATATGTCGGCTAATGACTTGGGGTCTGTGATGAATGGGGGCTGGAGGCATGGTGTGTCGAGCAGATGTAGGATGTTGTTTCTTGTGAGTTTACATGAGCTTTGTGTAACTACAGGCGTAGCTGATTGGCTACGGTTTTGGGTTGAGTGGGCTGGGGTCCAGAGAAGTGGATGATGTGGTGTTCTGACTAGAGGCATGTAGTGATGGTGCTTGTAGAAACCTCTCAGTTAAGATTGGCAGGCCAGTCCAGAGTGCACTTTTCTTGTGTGTGGGGTTAGTGATGCACTGACTAAAACAGAGGGTGACAAGGGCATTGCATAGATATGTGGCTGGGGGGTCATTAGGGTTTGAAAGCCCAGGTTTAGGTCTCCTAGTAAAATGATTTTGGAGGAAGCTTTTAAGTTATCCTGAAGTTTGCTTAAAGGTTCTGTGAGGGGCCAGGTGGGTGGAAGATTAGGTGGATGGTTTGGGTGCCTTTGGCTGAGGGTGAGAGCTTGAGCGAGAATAGATATGTGTTGCCCTCAAAGGAGGTGTTGATCTGTCTGAATGGGAGGTGGTCTCTGGCTATCATTGCGACACTGCCTCCCCTGGAGGTGGGCCTGTTGCTACAGAAGATTGAGTATCCTGTGGGAATGGCTAAGGATAGGGCAGGGCCGGAGGCTTTGTGAAACTAGGACTCAGAGATGATTATAACGTCAAGGTTGTGTTTAGTGATGAGATCATTGATGTCTAGAGCATGGGCAGGTAGGGAGTGAGCATTAATGAGGGTGCAGATCAGGAGGGCGGAATAGTGCTCCTGGAAGATGAGTCTATGGGTGTAGCAGCTTTAAGAGGTGGTTGTGAGTTTGGATGGAAGGTGGCTGGCCTAATGGTGAGGGGCAGATGGGATGGCTGCTTATTGAGTTAATCATTTAGATCAGCAAGTGTGTTGTGCTTAATTGGTGTGGGGTGAATTGAGGTCTTTGCAACCTATGTGTGGGCTTAGTCTTGCCTTTCTGCTTGTCATTGGTGATAAGGTGGAGGGGGTGTGCTGTGATTGGGCTTGGCAGGGTGGCTAGGGTCATGTCTATCAACTAACTGAGCATGAAGTAGTTGAGGTAATAGCAGCCATACTGTTGTGGGAGAAGTTGTGGGGGTTAGTGGAGGTAGCTGTGCACTTGCCTTAGGGTCCATGGAGGAAGAAGGTAGGTTGGAGACTACTACGTTAAGGCTGGATGAAGGCGGATTGGCATGTAGCCTAATGAAAATAATCCTTTGTAATGTAGAGGGTGTCCATGATACCAGTGCTTTGGGGCAGAGCGTAGACTAATTTTTGTGACATCTGTACTTTAGCATGCTGCCTAATGGACTCATGGGCTCACGCTGGCGGGATGAGAGGGAGGGAGGAGGAGCATATTGTGAGCCATGGTTGTACTTCAGCACTATGCCTAATGGAATCATCGGCGCATGCTGGTGGGGTGGGAGGGAGGGAGGAGGTGCTTGCTGTGTGCCATGATTGTGTTCATGAAAAGCAAGCATCACATATGACATCACTTAAGACATTTCAAATGCCATCAGTGATGATACCATATGAGAAATCAGGAAGTATACCACCTCTGACCTTTTCAGGGACCTTACTTGTAAGTATCAGCCATTGGGGAACCTTTTGCACTGTATTTGAAGATATATCACAGATGCAATATGCCATGTATTTTATGAAGCATATGCACATGACAATTATAAACCAAAGCTTAATATAAAATGGTTATGATGGGAACCAGTGACCAGCACTGGCCAAAGGGGATATGGTCTAGTTAATTGGGCATATGCCTCAACCCTGTTATCCAAGAAAAACACATAGTTAACTTTAGGGACAGAAAACTTACCATGTAACCACACCTTTGAGCTGTTCTAAAATCCGGCTTCCATTTTATTAAATTGCTGCATAGAATTTTCCTTTTTTCCATTTAAACTTACCTGAAATTGCTTATTCTACTATCTCACCTAATAATTTTCATGGGTTTACCTATTATCCATTATCATGTCTATAGAGGCTACCAAATTCTGCAACTCTAATAGCAGGACAGGCCAGATGTAAAGGATCTGCCTAACAAGCACTCAATTTCTTACACTGGCTGCTAGTCTGAAGAAGAATTGTGTTTAAGGCAACATGCATTACTCACTGTGACTACTATGGATTATGACCCAAGTTCCTTATGGATATGTTTTGCTACTACACCAAGGTTGTTCTCTGGTCTCTGTATCAGCTCTTACTTTGAAAACAAAAAAATATTTCAGAGTTTGACTGGGTTGCCCTGGCTTTACCACTTTGAAGTAGTCTTCTATTTCTCTCAAAAAGATTGTTGCTTATCTTGTTTCTAAGAAACTGTGGAAAACTATGCAGGGCCTAATGTTCCTAATACCAATGTACAGCTCTTATGTTTGTTCCTGTTCTGAAATCAGTGCTAAGATGTTATCCAGCAGTTGTCGCTCTATCAGGGTTGTTGCTAGATCTGGAAAAGATCCGGGGCTAGACTAATGTCGGGACTGTCGGGACTCGGGGCAAGCCAGCCTTTTGGAAGTAGCCCTTGAGCTTCTATCCGGGGCTACAACCAAAAGACCCGGGACTATAGCCCCCTCAGCTCCCCCTAGCAATGTCTATGTGTTCTATACAAAGGTACAATAATATAACATAGAGTCCATAGGTCGAATTTGTCTGGATTGCCTGAATATATATTCTCTGCAAGATCCCCAAAATAGTCGCCCAAAACATTCCTTCAACCCTATTGTTCCTTAGGTACAAAAGGCAAATGGCATCGACATGGGCAAATGTTTTGTGTTTCTTATCGTAAATTGGACCATAATGTTAAGGTGTGTAGGCAAAAGATTTGCGTGACACGTATCGGCCAAGTGATCATATAGGAATTGCAATAAAAAGGAGGTGTGCTTCCCAAATCTCTTTTTTCACAGAGACCCATATATTTCCTTACTTCTTCAGTTTAAGAGCTATATAATGCAAGGGGTAACAATGTGAGCCTAATACCCGCCATGGTGGGTGGGTTTTGCTATTAACTGCGAATAGTCCAAGCTAAAGTATGCCTCAATGACGCAAGGGCCTCTGTGATGGATATGGGCTGGTAATGACAAAGGCTGCCCGTCATAGCAGGTAATCATGACATTAGCACCCGGCACATGGCTGGCTGCTGATTGTGTTTTTATTTTTGTTCAACAAACGAAAAATTCTCCTCTTTCATTTCTGTTGTTGAAGGTGGTGTTTACACTGGACAGCAGATGTGAAGCCTGTCACAACGAACAATGCAAGGTGGTATTCCAGCAGATTGAGAGGTGAGGAGCCAATCACAGCGGCAGAGGGAGAGGCAGGAGTCTGGGAATGGCGAGAAGAAGCATTTTCATGCATAGAAGGGTGCGGGTGAGAAGCAGATACAGTTCTGTGTTACTGGTAAGAAGGAGTGAGGATGGTCGCCAGGGAGAGGCACAAGAAGATGAAACAGAATTCAGACAGTCACTGCTTGTTCACACCCCTGCTCCCTGTCTCCGAAATTATCAGCGCATCTCCCCTAATACGGACATATAGCACATCAAAGCCAGAACAATCTATTGTCATCTATGGAACCTATTCATTGTTAAGAAGCATCCCCGAAACTAAACATTTGTTCCGCTTTTGGTTCTAAATTAGTTTCCCAAATGCCTATCCAAGAGTAAGCTAATCCTAATTTTATTGTGAAGAATTAGTCATGGGGCCGTCTGCTTGTCACTTCCAAAATAAAGACTTTTTTGGCCCTCAAACATTTTTTATAGACCATGCAAACCAGCATATTGGTCTATGGTATTAATTTGCTTTTGGAAAACCAGTAGAGTTTTAGACAGCAGCATCAAATTGTTAGCATAAATAAGGGCTGAGTATCGATTACTGTCAAGTCTAGAAGAGAAAGCTACAATTCCTCTGAGATCTTTGAGATAACTGAAAGATAAATATTAAAGAAAAACAAGGAGATGACACAGCCCTGGTAAAACCAGTCCGCAATAGAATGTTTTTAAGTCCTCGTGGCTCTTGGTCCTATTCCCATCATTGTCGAAGTATCCGAGTATAATTTACATACAATGGGAAACAGCGATTACAGGATTTTTGTTAGTGTCCGTTTTCACAGCTGCCTATACTAATCCTGCCAAAATAAAATCAGCTCTATTAACTGTATCTGGCTTCCGATTCTCTGTGCCTTCTTAACACAATGAAAGTCTCAGAATTTAACAAACTGGATAAAGAGCTGGCACAGCTTAAAGTGCCTTCTATAGGCACAGAAGATTCTACATGGTTAAGGAATTGAAGATAAGTATCCAAATGTTCTTCAAACAAAGAAAAAATGTCAACTTCTGCTTCCATATCAGTCATGGTCTTCCTGTCCAGTATGCAGAATCCAAATGACCACGGCACACATTCTAGATAAACTCTTCTGTCTGCTGGACAAAGCAGTCTATAAAGTGTATCCCATGGGGCTCCAGCAGAGGCTTCCTGACAGCTTTGAGGTTCATTATCTGGCCCTGAAATGATCTACATTGTATTTCGAGTACCAACGATCTTAAAGTAATTCTCTTTCAACAAAGAACCACCATTCGCACCCGGAGAGGGGCTCTTAGCCAATTATCTGGCTGGAACAGCGGGCTAGAACACATTGTGTACTGCTGATGTGTATCTTCCGCTGTTTCCAGCCACCCACGCCCTTCCCTGGGAGGTGCCATCTTGACTTTGGGGTGGGACCTGGTAGCCTCTCCCTGTTGCATCCCCACATCTCCACCACAGAAAAACAAACCTTACCCTTTCCCCATCCCCCTCCCTCCATCCTTATCTTCTGGACCAAAGTTTTGTGCTCCAGTCCAAGCACTCATTTCGCCTGCAGCCACAATCATAGAAATAGAAAGGGGACTATGTCATTTTTCCTATAGCAGTGGCCATCTTGTTTTTATTTTTTAATGGGTATTGGGCTTGCGCATGATGAATGAACCCCATGGTGCAAAGGCTATCACCCACTTGTCGGCGGTCGGGCATGGCTTGTAAGACCCTGCCAAACTGAGCTCTGGGGCGAGTGCCTTAAAAAGAAGTACTGCTCAAATGACTTATCGCTGCCCAAAAATGTGCTAAAGATGCACAGCTATGTCTGCACATCTCATGTATATCAGTCACAAAAAGCCTCTATGGCATTCAGGCCAGCACTGAAATCTAGGTGTCCAACAACTTATTATGCTGAATATGTTAAAAAAAGCAAAGGTCAATGGGAATGTCACAGAGCTTGTGCATTTATAACTAATTCTTAGAGGTAAATGGCATAATAACCATCATTGTCCTAAGGCTAAAGAGACAATCGCCCCTGGAGTCCAATCAGGGTTAAGTGAGAACATCAAATAAAATATAATATCTCTTAATCATAACGAAACTTACATTCAATAGTAATAATGTGGACTTTGAACCAAGGCATCCAAGAGGGGAACATGTTTACCGAAGGTGAGAACTAATCACAGTGCCATATTTACCTTCAGAAAATTGTATCTGTAAAGTTCAAACTGATAAGACCCATGCATATCACTCTTATGAATATTCTATCAATGCACCGAGACTCCATTTCACTAGAAGTAGAGATAACGTGAAGCTCTAGGCTTAGCAAATACCTGCCATAACTGCAAACACAAGGCACATTCGACCAATGAAATCGTCTCTATCGGAAATGGTGCTATATTTATGAAAGGCTTTCACCAAACACATCTATGAAAAGGGAGGGGGGTGCAAATCGTTTTGAAAAGTGCATTTCTCCAATTGCAATTGAATGTACTTGCTTGCATGCTCAAAACACAAGGAATTATGTTTCATAGTGAATCCGTGGCGAATTGCTATTTTCTCTTTGGTAACATGATAGCAGACTCCCTCTTCTCCTTCAAATTCCTCGTTAAATCGTGGTGTGATTGTTTTAATGCTTCTCCTCCTTACACTGGTATTTCCCTGAACTGAAGACGAGCCACGAGCAATGCTTATCACTGCAATTCCTTTTAGCGGTGCCCCCTCTTCCATGAAGGTTGAATACAACACATTTGCAAATCCATAAGCCAACATTTTCTGTCGATGCATGTGCACTGGGGTTCAAAAAGTATGTCTAGAGGGAAGGACGCCCAGAATTAGGCATGTATTGCATGCAGATGCTTAAGCTGTTTCTGAATGAGCGGGGGACTTGCAAACCACAAAGTCGGCTAACTTTTTACTTAGTTAGGATTATATCATGCTATACTAAGAATATGTTTGTATGGTAGTCTGTGCACTGGATAGGTAGCAAGCACTTGCCGAGAGCTGGCATCCTCTCTCAGGCTTTTCTACACTAAAATTCAGAAAAGCTTCCATGTTTGTTAAGAGGAAACAAAAGAACAACATTTATTGCAGCCATGTCATTTCACATCAAATTTCGAGGATGTTCACATAAGTATATATAGTTCATGGATACAAATCATTTACAGGGTAATTCATAGATTTCAGCGCAGAGGCAGCGCACGCGAGTAGCGCAGAGAGGGGTCGTGCGCCAGCGTGCGCCAGCCGTGTGCGCTAAACAGCATTCTGGCGCACCGCGTATTCATGGAATTCCCAAGCCATAATGAGCGCTGCCGCAGAGAACATCCCGCAGCACCAGTTGCGCCCCCAAGAACTCCCCTTGCGCAAGGAAAAGCCATTGAAATCCCAAATGCAGCGCAAAGGGCCGTGCTAACCCTGGACCAGCTTACAGGTCTGCTACACTGCAATTACGCGAGCGGGGAACGTGTATTTTTGGGGTGCGCTGGAATTATCACACGCGACAAGGCTCGTGTGAGCGGGGTATGTCTATTTCTGGGGGTGCACATGGAGAATCACATGCGATAGGCCTTGTGCGAGCGGGGTACGTGTATTTAGGGGATGCACATGGCGAATTACACGCAATAGGCCTTGGGGAGCAGGGTACGTGTATACTGAGGGGTGTGCGTGGAGAATCACACACGATAGGCCCTGTGCGAGCGGGGTATGTGAATTTCTGGGGTGCGCAGGAAGGTTCACATGCGATAGGCCCTGTGCGAGCCGAATACGTGTATTTCGGGGGTGCGCGTGGAGAATCACATGTGATAGGCCTTGGGGAGCGGGGTACGTGTATTTTGAGGGGTGTACGTGGAGAATCACATGCGATAGGCCCTGTGCAAGCAAGGTACGTGTATTTCGGGGGTGCGCGTGGAGAATCACACGCGATAGGCCTTGGGGAGCAGTGTACGTGTATTTCGGGGGTGCGCGTGGAGAATCACACGCGATAGGCCTTGGGGAGCAGGGTACGTGTATTCTGAGGGGTGCGCATGGAGAATCACACACGATAGGCCCTGTGCGAGCGGGGTACGTGTATTTTGGGGGTGCGCATGGATAATCACACACGATAGGCCTTGGGGAGCGGGGTATGTGTATTCTGAGGGGTGCGTGGGGAGAATCACATGCGAAAGGCCTTGTGCGAGCAGGGTACGTGTATTTCAGGGGTGCGCGTGGAGAATCACATGCGATAGGCCCTGTGCGAGCGGGGTACGCGTATTTCGGGGGTGCGCGTGGAGAATCACACGCGATAGGCCTTGGGGAGTGGGGTACATGTATTGTGAGGGGTGCGCATGGAGAATCACACGCGATAGGCCCTGCCTGAGCGAGTGGGGTATGTGTATTTCGGGGGTGCGTGTGGAGAATCACAGGTGATAGGCCTTGGGGAGCGGGGTACGTGTATTCTGAGGGGTGCACGGGGAGAATCACACGCGAAAGGCCTTGTGTGAGCGGGGTACGTGTATTTCGGGGGTGCGCGTGGAGAATCACACGCGATAGGCCTTGGGGAGCGGGGTACGTGTATTTCGGGGATGCGCATGGAGAATCACACACGATAGGCCCTGTGATAGAGGGGTACGTGTATTTCTGGGGTGCGCGGGAAGTTTCAAACGCGACAGGCCCTGTGCGAGCGGGGTACGTGTATTTCGGGGGTGCGCATGGAGAATCACACGCAATAGGACTTGGGGAGAGGGGTACATGTATTCTGAGGGGTGCGCGTGGAGAATCACACGCGATAGGCCCTGTGAGAGCGGGGTATGTGTATTTCTGGGGTGCGTGGGAAGTTTCACACGCGATAGGCCCTGTGCGAGCGGGGTACGTGTATTTTAGGGGTGTGCATGGAGAATCACACGCGATAGGCCCTGTGCGAGCGGGGTACGTGTATTTTGGGGGTGCGCATGGAGAATCACATGTGATAGGCCTTGAGGAGCGGGGTACGTGTATTGTGAGGGGTGCGCGTGGAGAATCACACGCGGTAGGCCTTGGCCGAGCGGGGTACGTGTATTTGGGGGGTGTGCGGGGAGTTTCACAAGCGATTCCGCTTGCAGAGCGGGGTACGTATATTCTGAGGGGTCCACGGGGAGTTTTGCACGTGAATTGGCAGTGTGGGTCCTCCCAGGTGTGCCCTTTACCCCCTCCCCAGCCCTGCAGGCAGCCCATACCACAGGTGACTACCCTGCACCCCTGGTCATGTCTCGTAGGCAGCCCATCCACCCTGGGCATGCCCCCCAGCCAGCCCACATGTCACCATGCACTAGTGAGCACCAACTCATGTCCCCCAGCACCCCCACCCATCCAGCATTGACGGGCACCTGCCAGCAGGCCCCGACTCATGTCCCCCAGCACCCTCACCCATCCAGCATTGACGGGCACCGGCCAGCAGGCCCCGACTCATGTCCCCCAGCACCCCCACCTATCCAGCATTGACAGGCACCTGCCAGCAGGCCCCAACTCATGTCCCCCAGCACCCCCACCCGTCCAGCATTGACGGGCACCTGCCAGCAGGCCCCGACTCATGTCCCCCTGCACCCCCACCCATCCAGCATTGACGGGCACCTGCCAGCAGGCCCCGACTCATGTTCCCCAGCACCCCCACGCATCCAGCATTGACGGGCACCTGCCAGCAGGCCCCGACTCATGTTCCCCAGCACCCCCACCCATCCAGCATTAACGGGCACCTGCCAACAGTCCCCAACTCATGTCCCCCAGCACCCTCACCCATCCAGCATTGACGGGCACCCATCCAACATTGACGGGGACCTGCCAGCAGGCCCAGACTCATGTCCCCCCCAACATGTCATAAAGATGCACATTCATGGGCCTCATGTCCACCAAAATACCACTGCATGCCACCCCAGTCTTGAGACCCAATCAAGTTTCCCATCCACCCCACACTGAAAGGCCTATTTCATGAAACAAACCAAAAGTCAACTATGTACATCAACACATGTCCGTCACACACACACACTGGGTGCCAGTGATTGTGTAAACCCACATTGTGACATGCAGTAAACCAATGAGCGAATACCACACATGGAAGTAATAAATCAAAATGTATTTTGCACAAAATGAAATAAATGGAATGAAAACATGAAAAATATTTTAAACAAGAAAAGAAATGCATGTTCAAAAATGAAAAAAATAAATTGAGTCTCAATCCAAAGTAATCGAAAAGAAAGTAAGTCCAAATTCTCCGTCCACCAAAGCAAATCCAAATGATACGTACATTTTAAAATCCATTGATCTATGGTGATTTAAAATAAATTTTTTGTCATAAATCCACAGTTCAACTATTTACAAAGATTGATTCCAGGGTCCATGAACCCAACGAATGAAATGAAACCTATCAAAAAAAAAACGACCTAAAGAAGAACTATATACAAAAACGTGGGGCATTGTCCAAGCGTCCCAAAACAAATAAAAACAGAAAGGAAAGCTAACACTAACTAACTATATACAATGGCGGCGGGCAAGTCCTACGGCTCACTCTGTGATGTTCCGGGCCAGGACATCATCGAACTCCATGTCGATGTCCCTGAGGGGGGCCTCTGCCCTGGCCCAGAGGTCTCGCAAGGTTGCAGTCATGGCCTGTTCCAACTCCCTGCGAGTTGCCTCGAGGCACTCAGCCCGCCTCAATGCCCGGCTCATGGAGAACTCTGCCCTGACCATGGTGATCCGCGCCTCTTCCGCTAGCCGCCGCTTCGCATCTATCCACTGGCCCAACCGCAGCCACACGGAAGACACTCCCATTCCAGGGTCCTCCTGCCCTCTGGCCGATGCCTGCCCCTCTGATGTTGATGGCTTCGAGCCATCATCGCTCCCACCTTGAGCCTGCTGCTGCTGCTGTCCATATGCCCTGTCCGATGATGCCTGCACATCCTCCATCTGCTGGTCTCCTGTTGGTGGGGTGTTAACCTCTGCTGGACCTTCAACTCCCGACTGTGGCAGGGATTGGAGCTCCACCAAGCTGGCTGCGTTGGTCGGGCAAGGTCCACAGGGGGCCCTGGTGGAATCTGGGCCGGAAGACGGCAGGGAGAATGACTAGCGCATGTTCTCCACAGAGGAGGAGAGGGCCGCCAGAGTGCTCGACACATGTAGGAACCTCCAACCAGGGCCCCTCCCAACTCTTCGTGATGGCGTGCGTGGTCCGCCAAGGAAGCATGCACGTCATCACGAATGACACGCGTGTGCAATGCAACACCAATCAGGACGGAACCCATACGATCAGGGGTCTCCTCGTCCGCAGGTAGTGGAGAGCCAGATGACGTGGGCCTCCCCCCTACCCTCGGATGGGCCTGGGACGGGGCATCCCTCCTGGTGCATGGTGGTGCAGTCACAGGGTCAGGGACAGCGACATGCACAGGCCCCTCCGCGGCGACCTGTGCTGCCTCCTGCCCCTGGCCCTGGACTGCACCACTTGCACCAGTTGTACTACCCCCACCAGGCCCCATGTGCGGGTCAGTAGCGGGATCCTCCTCCTCTGTGTAGACCACCAACCTGGATGTTTCTGCACTGTCTTCCGCCATTGGAAGCCACTGTGGGGGCTCACCCAGCCCTTCCGCCACAGCCATAATGGCAGATGCGGCACCAGTCCCCTCGCTCCCGGATGATGTCAATTCCTGGGAGGGTGGCTGGGCCTTGCGTCGCCGCCCGGTGGATGCATCCCCGCCGCATTGCTGCACAGTGCCGTCTCCGCCCTCTTCTTCACTCAACGCTGCGTAGAACACAAGCATCAGGGTACTGTACAGTAGACCCCTAGACAGGAAGCAATAACACATGAGTGGCGCTGTCAAACATCACTTCCATCCTGTCCCTCCACAACACATGGGTCCATGCAGGCAATGCACATGCAGAAACAGGCACGGCGCATGCAATCAACATCAGCATCCATGTTCAAGGGCCTCTATTGACAGAAAGGTTTGGCTTCAAACTCACATGAATCCTGGCTCATACTGATCCCATGCACACACATCACTGGAGGGTCATGCATCAGGGCCCGTACACCACAGACACAGTGGATACAAGGGTGACTAGACTGCATAAGTGAATCAACAAATCGTCACGGACATGTGTCATGCATCCATGGCTTTTCAAAGTCACACACACGCTTCTCAGACACACAAACATGTACACCATACATGTACATGAGAGCAGCACCCATCTCCCTCCCCCATCCATGTCCAAGAAAAGAGACAGGCATGCATTCATGTGTGCATTCTGCATGCAGCTCCCCCTGTTGCATCGGAACACATGCACCATCCATGTGGTTCCAGCATGACTGGTCTCATATGCAGCACCATGATGTCCCTGCACACACACATCCATACATGGCCTATGTCACACATACAGGCAAGCAGCTGACTACCAGCACACTGCAACATGCCCTGTTTCACACAGCAATGCATGGCCACTTACCGCTCAACTCCAGATGGGTCTGCCTGTCAAGGACCTGGGCGTGGAGCGCTGGGCTAATGCATTCCAGGACCCTCATCTGGATGTTGCTCAGGCTGACCCAGCACCCCTCTGCATCCTCTGCCTTCATGAGGCGCTGGGCCTTGCTGAGGGTCCTGGACCTGAGGTCCTCCCAACGCTTCCGACATGCTTGATGTCACGGGTTGCCACCCCCTCCACGCTGATGGCAACCACTACGTCCTCCCAGATCCTCTCCCGTCCTTCCATGTAGGCGCGTGATGGTGTGAAGAGGGCATCATAATGCCCCAGAACTTGCTCCACCAGGACACCAACTTCCTTGTTGCTGAAGCTGGTAGCCCTCTGCCTCTCTGGCTGGGGGTCGCCTGTGGTCTCAGATTGTGTTTGCCCCGACATGGCGACCCTCGAGGCAGGTGTGGGTGGGCAACTGGGTACTGGGGCTGGGCTGTGGAGTGATGGTATCCCAGTCGGGAGTCTTCTGTTCCAACAGGGGTGGACACAGCAACTGGACCACTGCAGATGGCTGACATGCAGGCACCAAATAGCAGGGCACGTGGGCAGCAGGCAGGCAGGCAGCAGCAGATGGCAGGTGGGAGCGTGCTTGGGGCTCTGTGGGGCAGGAAAATGGCCTTTTGGGCAGGAGCGTGGTCTTCTGTGTGTTGTCGTGTGGCCAGCTTGATACGGAGTGATTTGGCATGTGAAAAAAGTACACGTCAGCGTGTAATTCGAGGAAGGGCCTTAGCACGTAAGCGCGTCTGTGACGTAATGCGCACAGGAGTTTCCCACAACAAGGGTGCATGATCATTGTACACGTGAAAAAAGTGCAAGTCCGGGAGGCACTGCGTGTAATTGGAGGAGTGCCCTTAGCGCGTACGCGCGTAAGTGATGTGGCATGTGTGGGCTGGCTTTAAAGGTAGGCGTAGGATGCCATTTTCTTATACATGCTTTTTGTGGAGAGCGAGCGTGTGATTGTTGTACTTCTTGTTGGTTCACACGCGATTACTTCACAACGGATCCAGTTCGTACTCCCTGTTTACTCAGACAGCGTTCATTTCTTCTTTTGGCGGCTGTGTTGCCAACGCGGACACATGCGTCTTTTTCACGTTCTTTTCCCAGGCAGACGGTGAGTCGCGCACGTATTTTCCAACTGCCCCCGTGTGTTGCGTAACCCTTCAGAGGTCATTCTAAGCTGTGTGTATCACACGTACGCTTATTTTTGTGTTTCTGGGTGGCACAGCGTAGTGCGGGTTCATTTTCCCACGCAAGTGGTCTACCAGGGGTTGCATGCACATTTAATTTTGTTTTCGGGGTGCTTGTGCATTGCGTGACCCGCCATCTTCCCCAGGGGTCACAGACAGCCTTGCTAGAGCACTAGGGTACGAATTCCATCTAGTACCCTACCCCTTTCACCCCAATTGCCCGGGACAATTGTTTACTGCAACTCCCATACGCACAACAACATCAGTGCCATGGTTGGGAGGTGACCAAGCAGTAAGGGAGGCAAAGGTGGCCGACCTCGAAAAGGTGGGTGCGGTAGGGGACGTGGCCAGGATGTGCAGGTTGGCTCAAGAGGCCAGTGTGTGGAGGAACAATCGTGCCCACCTATGCCCCCCCCCAATGGTTGTGGGAAATGTAGCTGACACGATCCCAGCTCAGCCCTTGTTAAACCGGCCCATATTGTCAACTGAACCGGCACAGGATGACTCCCATGCTGACTTCCATGTCTCCAAGTCTAAGCTACGTGTGGCGGTGAAAGTTGCTGTCACCAGGCCACGTGGATCTGGGGCAGCAATGTCATCTGCTGCCCCAAGTAGCCATGGTGAGAAGGCTGCAGGGGCAGCTGCAGCTCAATCCACCCCATCTCAGAGTCTCCCAGCTGGGACAGTGTCAGTCCAAGTCCTTCACACCGAGGTTGGTCCTGCCAACATCACCCCGCAGCCAATACCTGCATTGAGACCTTTGGTCATTGTGCCTTTGCAAACTTCAAGTACCCAGTCCACCTGCGCTTCTGCCCCTACCAACCAGAGCGGCGAAAGCCACTCAGGATCCGCACCACCTTCCAAGAAGAAGAAGGGTGCTCTTGCACTACAGGCTGGGACCCCAGACACAGCTACACACTCCGGCACGTCAAAAAAGCCTAGCTTCACTGACGCCGAACTAGATGCACTTGTGGCCTATGTATTGGCACATAGCCGCGAAATGGTGGTGACTGCAGGGTGCAAGACTACACCTACTCAACGTAGGGCCCACTGGCAGACCATCGCAGACCACATTAGTGCCCTTGGATTTGTGAGGCGCACAGCTGATGATTGCTATAAGCGGTCGAATTACCTGAAACGCAGAGCAAAGAACAAGCTGGCTTCCAATCATGCTTCTACTCTGGTGACTGCCAGTGGGTCTCCACCAGAGGACGACCAACTCACTGAACATGAGTCTGTCGTTGGAGCCTTCATCACAGAGGAACAGATCTGAGGCGTGGGAGACCTACCAGATTTTGAAGCATTGTCCGGTGAGTGCCCATGCATGTGTGTGCAATTATGTGTATGTTGCTTGGGTGATGTGTTCTGATTGAGTGCCAGGTGGGGCTGTGTAGTCATGCCTGGTATGGGCCAGCCATGTGGTCCCTCAAAATCATTCCTCGGCCTTCGGTTTGGGTATGACAGTATCCCTTCTGACCACAGTTGCCAATTTGCACCAGATTACTGCAGTTGCCCTTCAACTGTCATCTTGCAACTACATTGTTCAAAATGTTTTCCTGTTCATTCAGCCTGATTGTTTCAATCCTTGCAATTTTCAGGACACTTTTTTTTGACATACCGCCACATATGTGACATACTTCTGTCATACATTACACCCCACAATGGCCCACATTTATTACCTTGTTATGGGAATGATTTAACCACTACCATTACTGATTGAGTAATGGGCTGCACACAATCTTTATTGTTGAAGTGACCAACCATTGATGTATTCATCTGCCTGCCATCACTGTATCAGTGAACGCTGTATCTGTTGCAGAGTGTGGCACATGTGTGTTTTGTCACACTATTTTGCATGTTTCATCTCATCATGTCCATCTATCATGGATGTGTGACAGTACTGATTTTGTACCATATGGCTATACTTGTCAAATGTACCATGGCTATGCTACATGACATCTGTGTGATGGCATGTGTCATGTATGTGTATTGGACATGCCACTCACAGGCTAATGTGTGCTGGCAGTGCTATCCAGCATGCTGCACACGTGTTGCTTTTCCATCTTGGAGTCCTCAGTGTCTGCTTTTTGCATCCCCTTCCAACTCATTGACAGTGCATGCATGCCAGGGTTATAGTCATGTGAGACATGTGCAATTTATGTATTGGATCTCTGCCTCGTCAGGCTTATGTGTGTGCTATGGTGTTCATGCCTGTTTCCATTTGTTGTCTTTCATGTTTTTGCAGGTGATGAGGCACTTGATGCTGTTGAGGAGGAGGAGATGGTGCAGACCCAGGAGGAATCTCAGCCACAACTGGGCACCAGTGGAGGACGTGGGGTGGTGGTGGGTGAAAACCCAATCCTCCTGCAGACCATATTTTCCACGGGAGTCTCTGGGTACACCTCCGCAGACCTCTATGAATCAGGTGCTGAATCGGACAGTGAGACATATGTGCCATCGCAGGTGAGTGTTTTTGGCAGGGATGCTGTTCTGTCCAACCCACCTGCACCGGGGGTAGACCTCTGTATGGGGATTTCAGTGTTGGAAAGTCCACCTGTGGTGGTTACGGGTGCAGGGTCACACTCCACAGTATTTGCACCTGTTCCTGGGCCAGCAGATCAAAGGAGGAATGCGGTCCTGCAGCCTCAGGCAGTGCCAGCACAGCAAGGTGCAGATCGCCTTGCCCCAAACAGGTGTGGTGCCTGCCAACACGGTGGCCGTGCACCACCAGGCAATACTGTGTGGGAGAACTCCATATACAGTATAGCAGCACAACAGGGGGCATTGTGTGCAATGATGGTTCAGGCAATGGATAGGGTGGCCACTTCCATTCTCCCCCCTGAAAGGCAGATGGAGCTCCAGCAGCAGGCAACAGACCCCATTTGCCACTCACACAGGGAGGACATTTTGGCGTCCAGGGGCCATGGAGGACCATACCAGGGCTTTGCGTGGGCTGCCTCCCATATCACAGCCACCTCCGGATGTAGCAGCAGAGGGTGATGACAGCGACGGCAGTTCTCCCAGTGTAGCGTAGGCATGCAGGCCATGAGCCCATGGAGGTTTTTTTTTTTCCAACATCCACGCATGTGGGAGTAGGGGTGCACCCTGTACCTCATGCCTCCTAGGTGCCCCCCGACCCCCGTGTCTACACATGGGCATTTTTGATTTAAAAAAAAATATATATTTTACAGTGTGGCTCCCCTGAGCATCCACTGTGTATTCCAGCTGGGCACATGCAGGCTTGTCCTGTCTTTGGGTTAGATGCTTGGTTTCCTGACACACACCCCCCTCCTGCTTCCCCTTTCCATGGGCTTGCAAAGGGTGTGACCAAGTGACAGTAACTTACACAGTGACATTGGGCTCACATGAGTTGTGTGGGCAGTCTGTAATCAAAACTGTGTGTACATCCCTATTGGGGATTGTTGTTCGATTCTACACTGCATGGTGTATTGATATGTGCATGTGCATCCATGTCTTTCTCCTTATATACATGTAGGTTCTTCATGTCTTCACAAGGCTGTCTCCTTTGCAGATGCAGTTCATGTTGTATGCAGTACACTGAGACATTTGCCTGACATCAACACTCTGCAGTTGGAAGGGGTCGATGTGCTGCCTTAGTCAGGTTGTGGAACTTACACTACTTTAATTTTTTGCTGTCATGCATTGCCATGCTTTCATCCTGTACTGATGTTTTGTGTTGCTGGTAAGTATTTGTTCATGTGTGGTGTTTCTTGTTGATTACTGAGAGCATATTGTCTGTGGACTGTTTACATCAGGGACATTGCACTTTGTGAAACTTGTGTCATGTGTTGTTCATTCATTCTGTTGCTTTCACATTGCATGCCATGTCATGGTGTGTTGGGTAGCTGAGATGGGGAGGGGTTGGGTGACATGGCACTATTTTGATGTGGTATTTTGCAAGGGGGTAATCATTCCTGCTGCATGAATGTGTGTCTTTTTGTGACACAGCATTGGGTGTCTTTAAGTAGGTTGGGATGCACACAAAGTAACACTTCCAGGTGAACAATCTCAGGCTGGTATGGTTGTGACAGTTGACTGTCCCTTTTGTCATCATCATTGATTGTCAGCTGGTATGTGCCAGGCCTGTGTGCACTCCGCAGAGGTAGGATTTTGGGTCAAGTAATTTGCCACAAGCTGGGTACGGGCTGCATCACCACATGCCCTTTCACCTCCCATGCGCAGCGGCCTTGCATGTGGTTGGGGATGTGGGGGCACCATCATGTCCACCGGCACGCTCCGGCGTGTTGCAACATTGTGCAGGACACATGCTGCCACTATGATCCTGCACACTACTGGGGTCGCGTATAGCAGCTGCCCACCAGAGCGGTCAAGGGAGCGAAAGCGTGACTTGAGCACTCCGAATGTGCGCTTCACTATGCCCCGGGTTGCAATATGGACTGTGTTGTATCTTACCTCGGGTGGTGTGGTGGGGTTCCGAATTGGCATCATCATGTAGGTGCTCAGAGGGTAGGCACTGTCCCCTGGGGAGGTGATGATGGCTATCATTAGTGGGGTTGTCACATTACTCAGTATCTGACATGCATGCATGTGCAGAGGCATTTATACTCACCAATCAGCCGTGTATCGCCATGTCGCCCAGCTTCCATGTCCCGGTTTAGGGGTGACATTCTGAAAACGAAACTATCATGGCTTGACCCTGGATAGTTGGCATATACCGAAGTGATTATTCCCTTGGCATCACATACTACCTGCACGTTGATTGAATGCCAGTGCTTGTGGTTTCGATATATATGTGCTCAGTGGCCCTGGGAGGACATAGAGCCATATGGGTGCAATCAATAGCACCTAGCACTTTGGGGAAGTGAAGTGTGCCACCCGGTAAATGTCCTGCACCACGGCCTGCCTTTCTGCAGGTGTTCTGGGCATGTATATGTGCCTGCGGACTGAGGGGCGTACAGTCATGATGGCCAACACCTGGTGTAGGCCGTGTGACTGCGTGGCCTGTGACACACCCCCCACTATGGCACTTGTCCGCTGAAATGACCCAGTAGCCAAGAAGTGCAGTACATTGAGCACCTTTTCCAAGGGGCTCAGTGCTTGGGAGAACAGGGTGGGTAATGTGCAGTCATCCTCTCACTCCCTGACCAGTTCTAGGATTATGTGTGGTGGAAACCTGTATCTCCCATACACCTGGTCATCAGGCATCCCAAAAAGGCTGGTCCTGGGTAAAAAAATGCGGGGCCTGGCTATCCTCCCCTCCTGCGGTGTCCCACGACCACTGCTGTGAGGAACGGTATATTCATCATAGCGTCTGAGCTTGTTTGTTGTTTGCGCGCACATTTATGCTGTGTGGGGCCGCTTACACCTGCTTCCTGCTGGCGTACGTGTTTCTGGATTACCGCGTCTTTTTTGGCGCATGCCTTTCCCCTGTTCGATTCCCTGAATACGTGTTGTTGGCACGCGTGTGGGCGTTGCGAGCATTTACCTCCTGTACTTCCCCGTAACGCCCACATGTTCAGGTGTTTTTGCCCATTCCGCGTGTTATACCCCGTGTTATGCCCACTTTTGTTGTGTACGCTGCGCTATGTGCGCTTTCCCTGTGCGCATAGCGCACGCCGTTTGATGACGTGTGCACCCGCGTGCGCCACCCACGATTTAAACGCACATCCCAGGATTTACACTTGCACTGAATTCCATGAATCAATGTGCGCGGCTTTGGCACGCATGCGCTGCGATTTTCATGTTTGCGCTGCAATTTTCCCGCTTGCGCTCCCCTTTTCGGCGCACATTTATTCCATGAATTGGCCCGTTAATGTAAGGGTGCGTTTTGAGAAAAATGTAATTAGCACCAAGCCCAGTGCCCATTATGTACTTACTACTACATACATAAAGGCCTTTCATCAGAGACATATTCGTCAAATATAAAGACCTGTGGCCATTCTTATATTCATCAAATCATCATTGATTTATGCGGCCAGGAATCCATCAGGCTGCTGTTTTCCTCTACCCGTTCCTCATAGGGGTATTTCTAAAGAGTCAAATAGGAAAAAATATATATTGTATAATGGTATTATGGCTACAACAAATACTGAAGAGAACATTAAAAATAAACATTGTACAATTTTAAACATGTTAAACATTTTAACATAGTTTACAATTTTAGTACGTTCATTTCATACGTACAAGTCTAGCATAAGATTTTTACACATGAAATTTAAGCTACGGCTCATTTACATTTTTTATTTATGGTGGAGAGAAGGCACGGCCTCAACCATGCAAATACTCCTGCTTTTGCCTCGGTATTCATTTAGATGCTAGTGCAAATGTTATGGATTCTTAATCCACCTGCATTTTACTTCAGCGAAAAGTTGGTGGATTCCATAGGAATCCATGGTGTAAGCCACCTCCCAAGCGTACATGGCAGGCAGCGTTCACTCATTTCAGATGGAGGAGTGAAAAAATGCTTGCCTTTGTATTGAAACGTGAGCACCTAGTGCGCAGCCAGATTTGATCCTTTGCACTTCCCTGTATACTAAACTAATTAGGAGCCTTTTTCATGCGTCACATAGAGATACAAAATTGAATGTTAGCATGTGCCACATTTAGAAGGAATTCTTAACCTCAGCCTGCGTCACATAGAGATAGAACATTGAATGTTAGCATGTGCCACACTTAGATGGATTTCTTAACTTTAGCCTACGTCGCACCTAGATAGAAATTTGAATGTTAGCATGTGCCACACTTAGATAGATTTCTTAACTTTAGCGTACATCGCACCTAGATAGAAATTTGAATGTTAGCATGTGCCACACTTAGATGGATTTCTTAACTTTAGCCTGCGTCACACTTAGTCAGATTTCCTAGCTTTGACCAACCTCGCATCTAGATAGGATTGTGAATGTTAGGACATGCCACACCTAGATGGAACTAGAATGTTAGCATGCTCCACACTTAGAATTGAGAACATTGGCCTGTGCCGCATCTGGATAAGATTGTGAATGTTAGCACATGCCACACCTAGACGGAACTTGAATGTTAGAATGTGGCACACTTGGAATTGAGAACATTATCCTGCCCCACATCTAGATCATTATTGAGAAGGTTATCGAGTGCCACAATTAGACGGAATATGTAGATTAGCAAGTACTACACTTCGACAGAACTGTGAATGTTAGCATTTTAAATGTCATCTAACTCACTAACCAATATAAGATCAAACTCTCTGCATATGTATCTCTCTCAAAAAACTCTCACAACCATATCTCGCACAACAAGCCACATGCACTTCACCACAACACAACAGCACATAAGCCGCACCTACAGCACACGCGGACTGACTCCGATACTCGCACCAAAGCTCAGCACCCGGTGTCTACCGAGTTGAAGCTTCCAACAGTACACCACTCCTCTCACTATCCTACTCCCTCTTCACCTTACTAACCCATCCCACCTTCTCGTTTACAGATCCGCCAGAGCGCCTGGGGACCAATTCCGTTCCTGACGGTGCGCTATATGAGTACCTTTAACATAACATAACATAACATAACATAACTTAACATGACATAATACATAACTGCATCATAGATGTATGCAATTTGCACCTCCTTAACTATTACATAGCTTCATAATGTAATAATGTAAAATAAAATAAAATAAATATGTCTGCATCCCTAGCATTTAGAAAGGATGAATTGGTGTGTGTGCCTTCACAAAAACTGCAGACTTAACACTGTTAACTATATACCTAGCACATAACTGGTTTATTTTTACTTGCGTCCACCTACTAAACAATTGCTGTGTATACCAATCACCTACAGACCTTATCTCATGGTGCTATCCCCATAATATAAGTGTTGCTCATGGTGTTTCATCTACACCCCAATGAATAACTGGTTGTACTGTATTTTCCTGAACAACCTGCAATAAGATACATCAACACACTTATTTATTTTGTGTTGTATTCAGTCCTATCACACTGAGACTAGGCCCCTGACACATAGAGTATCAAACACAAACAGTTCCTTATACATTCTGGAATCACATAGCTGCATACACTGCTACACCAAAGGAACCCTTTCTGTAAGCTGACTAATAAAGAGGTGTGCCTCACACACATATAGCAGATTATGAACAATAGGGTTTATTGCATGTCGCTTTCAACAGGTAGTGGGTACGTAAGCCCCCAGCTGCACTGTCCACCTGCGTCGTATCCTTCTCCCCTTTCTCTGCAACAGCCAATCTCGATCTCTCCAACATTCTCCCCCAAGCACATTCCAACCTAGAATCTAGAATGCATTAAACTATACATATTTTGTGTTGCAGGGATCCACAACACCGGGATGATTTGTATATAAACACAACTAACAAACCTTTCCTTCAGATGTTCTGCTTTGTGCCTCACCACTTCGTTTAATTTCTGCTAATCCCATTCAACAAAGCCCACCCTTCTCAACCATGGTGGACACATCGCAGTGTGTGCCTTCCTTCTCCTCAGCACCTCAAATAGTATTGTGCCTGTAGTTGCATGTCAGGCCCACCTGTAAGCACATACTCTTCTGCTAACTAACTCTTCCCAACCTTCCCCTACTCCCAAAGCCATCCTAAGGCCTCACAATAGTATGATTACATTGTTCAACTTCACCATTGCTCTCTGAGTGATACAAAGATGTTTTGTGGTACGCTACCCCAATTCCCTCTAAAAATGACTACATAAACCTAGAGGTAAGCTATACCCGATAGTAAGTGATATATATTTCACAGACAACCCTCCCTTTGGAATACTCCATCCAGGAAATTAATAACCGAACGCATGTCAGCTTCTAGCGCAATCACAACTTCAACCCATTTAGAAAGACATTCCATGAGAACAAGGATATATTGCCTTCTGCCTCTTTCACCCTCTATCTGTCCCAGAATATTCAAAGCAATGAATTCCCAAGGTATACTAAGCAATTCCAAGGTCTATGTGGCTGTACATAGTTCTGCAATGTCTATATGCTTCTCCACACAAACTACATGATTTGATCAGTTGCTCTACCTGTGTTTCTAATCCTGGCCACCAATAATCAGCCCTTAGCTGCCCTTTGCTCTTAGTCATTCCGAAATGTCCTTCGTTCCATGCCTCTATTAGATTTGACAGTATCCCCAGTGGAGGCACAATACAACCTGCTTTGCACAAAGAAATGCCTTCCATACTAAGCGCATACTTGACCTTGTGAATGGGGCTAAACCTTCACTGTCAGTAGAGTCATTCCAGCCTGTCCTAACATACTCTATGGTGCTGCTCATCTTGTTGTCCACCCTGGCCCATATAACCCAGCCAGCTTCCATGCCATCTAAAGCATGCCTTCCATTGCAAAACATCTGGAGAAATTCATATATCATCAACTCTGGAGTTTCAGTTTTAAAAACCACACAGCACTGATTTAAATCTAGCAATACAGAATTGACTTTGTGCACTTATAAACAATGTGGATGAAAACTCATAGAGTGCACTCATCCTGTTAGACATCTCAGCCACTTTTGACATCATCAGTCACTAGATCCTCCTAAAAATACTGGAAGATTTTGGCATTAAAGAAACAGCTCTACAACAGATCTCCCCCTTTGTCATAGTTATAGTTAGAACCTAAACAACTACCGTGGGCTCCTACAATTTCCAGCCTCACCCACTTACCTGTAGAGTACCGCAAGGATCAACACTGCCACCTCTATTTTTCAACTTCTACATGACACCCCTACTAGAAAGATACATCTTGTATCTCCTGATACAACTATGCGGATGACACACAAATAAATTACATATTTGTGAACCACCCACCACCAAATGCCCTAGACATTAAAAACGACCTTGCACAGGTGGACGAATGGATGGCAGCAAAAGGACTGCAACTCAACCCTAACAAAATAGAACACATGCTCTGTAATCCTACAGGTTCAAAACTCCACCTCAATCCCTGGGCCTGATGAGATGGACCTGTGCCCAAACCCATCAACCACAGAAAGGAACCTTGAAGCAATAATGGACAACACCCTCACTCTTGATTCACAGATCAAATCCATTGTTAATAGCTGTTTCTCCCAGCTGTGCATGCTACACCACATTGTACCTCAATTAATATTCACCCCCAGGACTATGGAGATACTTGCTCTAATATTATCCAAAGTAGACTATGCAAACAGTCTCTTTTTAGGGATCCTGGATTAACTAATGAGAAAACTTCAAAGTGTTCAAAATGCAGCAGCAAGACTTCTCAGAATGAAGCAATTTGGATGCTGTGGGATATATTTTGGGGTTATACCTAATTTTCTGTTATTTTTATTATGGTGGTAAAGGTGGTATACAATGGTGGCAGTATTTCTTGTAGTAATTTGTTGGGGTATCTCTTTTACAGTGGTGAGACTTCAAAATATTGCCTAAAAACTGTTTTTACCAGGGTCACTTACTATAACTAAATACTGGACTAAATACACTCTGGGTGCGCAACTTATATATTCTCTTCTTCGCAATATTTTATGCACAATACTGCAATATGCAAAATCATAAAACAAACAAACTGAAATACTGCACATTCATTCACTTTCTAGCTAGATAGTTCATAGCACTTATTTCCCTTTGGAATATTTCTAGTCGCGCACTCGCTTCTTTGAGTAGGTCAAATAAAATGACAGACCACCACAAAAATGTACCAGAACACCAAGGGACTTTAGAAAGTTTTGTTTTATCGTAACAGATAAAATTATAATTTACCCATGGCAACAGCTATGCATATAACATATTTTACAGTGCAAGTGTATTGCAATGACCAATGGCACATTTCAAAAATAGAATAAGCTGGGACTAGTTTTACCAATCTGTCCTTGGAAGCAAGAAAGTTGGAAAGAGATGCACTTTGAGAAAAAGAGAACAAAACTGCAAAGGCATTCATGTGATTTTGAAATTGCTTGCACTTTTAACATCGACAACACCTAAAATGTCATGACCTATTTCTCTGAGTAACTGACCAACAGGCAATCCAACCCCCTCACTTTAGACTTATATTTACTCAGATATGCTGGCAATATTCCTGGCTCAGCTGAATAAGAGAATCCCCCTCACTCTGCTCGCCTGTTCTGCCCTGGGGTCACATAGATAAGCACTCGCTCCACATCAAATGGCCCTCAGCACTCGAGTCTGTCTGCCTGCCAGCTCATCTCAGCCCAGCATTCGAGGATGTCTGACCTAATTACACCCACTCACAGCCTTTTTAATAGGTGGTTCTGTCAATCGACGCAATACCTCATCATCTAGATCCACCCACCTCATCCGATTTGCTCTGTGTATTTCCCCTTTGAAGCAACTGCATTTCTGAAAAACAACGGTTACATGTCTTCCTTCGTTTCTTGACTCAACAATGGTAATTTAGCAGAGTGAAATGTCATGTTTGTTTAACTTACTGCACCAATCTCAGGCTGTCCAAAATTCTCTTTACAAAGCATCATGCACTTTACAAAACCTTTCAGGCTATTCCACATAGATTAATTTTCACTATATATTAATAAAGGGACATGTTACTGAGGTTTGATTAAGTATGTTAATATGTTAGCATTAGTTTTAATGCAATTCAGTCAATTGAAATATCATCCTGAAATAATATGCAATTTAAAGCATGTGCTCTGCATTTCTGTGTTCTGTACATTTTCCATCATGCCTTATGTATTGGCAATCACGTGTCTTGTGCATTTCTGCATTTCCGCATTTCTGTCTAAAACCCACACCACAGCTACATGTGCATGCTAAAATACTAAGCCCCTACTACACATAGCCCCCAGTAATTCAGAGCCCCCAGCTACTCCTCCTACAGTACCCATCAAAAAGGGTTAATTTCAAAACCTTGTCCTTCACCCATCATTCATACCACAGAGGGGGCACTTCCTCCTTCAGAAGTCATTTTCAAAACTACACTCCTTACAGAACACTTAGGTCCAGCAGATCTGCACTAGTGCTAGACCCCAAAATCAAAAATAAAGGGTAGGGAAATCATCTTCTTTAGTTCTGGCCATGAAACTGTGGAACAACATACCTACACCTGACTTTCAGGCTGACAGTGAAAGACTTGGCTTTTCAACCAACCACTTTGAAAGAAATTAAAAATAATAGAAACCAGCTAAAATCTGTGTACCAGAACCTTGGACTCATTTGGGGCAATTTGAAATATATTTGCCACTGCCATGTGTGGAAAAGCAATGTGATTCATGAAACTTCTACTGCATAACAATAGTCTGAACTTTAAACTCAGTAACATCTACAACCAGGAGCCAGGAAGCAAAAACACCCCTCACTTCTTACCCTAATCCCTCTCTGCCCCCCTAATCCCTCAACTAACCCCTCACTACTAACATCTTGCATCCTTACAACTCCCACACTCCTTCAGATCGACTCTGTGTCTAGTGTACTTAACATATTCAGACACTATCTATCTTCTATCAACAACAATGCTGCCAATTTTTGCAATCCACAATCCGAGGGCTGCCCCTCACTACCAACCAAAAACAAAATAGAGATTTTCATATCGGCACACAGGTAATGGGTACTTCCAAACTGCATCCATCAACTCCAAATGTTTCTGCATCTGCCTTCCTGCTATCTGACTAACACACCCTTCCCTCCTTCCTTACAGAGTCATACACAAAAAGGCCAACATTATTTGGCAGAAAGGCACTATATATGACCACTATGCGTTACAAGTTGTCTCTAAAAATGCCCTTCCATCTCTGAGAGTGCTGTGCTCAGAATAAAACAAATGATCTTTTTTAAATGTTTAATTAGCTGGGCACTGATTTGTTGTATAGTTTTCTTGGTAGCCCTACTGAACCAACACGTTTGTTGCAAGATGCACAATGGATATAATTCAATAAAACTAGAAACTACCAAACGCAGTTGTAGACCCTGTAGCCTGGTCATCTGATCCGTTTAGGGTCGAGTAAACTTGGAGATCATATCAATCTCTGCTTCCACTCTTCCATATTTTAAGGGAGGGGACACAGGAAAGGAGAGAGTGCATGGAGTCTCCCAAAGCCACCCCACAACTACATGAAACCCTTTAAACAGGTGCCACTGTGGACTACTGATCTGAATGGCTTTCTGCCTGCAAAAGATTCAGGTGCAGACATATCTTGAATTCACTTTAATTTAATAATGCTATAATAACATGACCTTCAGTTGGAAAATCATGTTTTTAATTAACTTGGTCCAAGTTAGTCCTACTTTTGTATTGATGGTGTGTGTCTAGTTTCTGAAATATTTAGTCTCCGTACATATAGAACTTTACCACACTGCTGAGCCCATTCTTTCCACAAGTCCGCAATGCTCCTTAACTTGTATACCACACGTAAAATCATTAATAAAACATAGTGAGGACTAGTGATGCACTCTACAGCTAATTAAGTTGTATTGTTTTTTGGGGCATGTTGGCACATGGGCTGACACTTGTACAGTGTTAACAGACACTTTATCAAGACTAAGTTCAATGTTCAATAGAGTGTTCTTAAATATTTATTTGATGGAACACCACAAAATCAGTATTCATACAATATATCAGCTTGGATGCTGAAAAAGTAGCTGTAAGGTTTCAAGCAGCTGCTCTTAACTTATAGATACATAAATAGAAGTACTCTTTGACACGGGATCACTCTCCAAATAAATGCATTAACTAATGGTCTCTAGAAAGTAGTGTTTCCAAGACATCTTGTCTCCAGTCTCAGCGAGGTGTTAACAACTGTTTCATCCTGCATTGTATACACAAAGACCTTAGGAGTATGGGAAATAAGCCATTTGGAATGCATTACCATGTAAGGTAGATAGTCCTCCAATGTTTGTTTGTGACCACAAAGAATATGCTTACTATAATGCAAACTATAACATTATTTCAACAATTTGTATCAGAAAGGCTGCAATGTAAAGGGTGGCTTACCATATAACCACTGAACTACGCAAAAGAGAGACATTTTTAATTCAGTATTGTTCTCTCTTTAAAGGCCAAAGAAGAAGATGGACACATAATATATTAAACAGTCATGTATCAATTTATGTTGCTGAAAATGTGTGTGCATAATGAAATTAAAATACTTTCTGTGAGTAAGACCGGACCACCAATATGCAGAATATACTACCTATCAATGTGGAACAGTGAGCTAAAAGTTACCCTTAGATCCATCTGCGCCTACAACAAGAGTAGTAATACCACTGGCTAATGTTGTGCTATGTTACTGTCTACAGTCTTATTTTATGTTAGCATTCAAATCTACCATGGGCTAGCAGCCCATTCATATTTCACATGTTAACTGACCAGCAGGAATACCAATTAAACTCTGGTGTACTGTTAGCCTGAATTTGATCCTAAGACACATATTTTGCTTACTCTGGATGTACATGCTTTCTTCATCAATATGCCCTGAACAATCTTTGTTTGTCATCACCACCATCTTAAAATCTGGCTAGTTAGTGTTCAAACATAGTTCACTGTCGGCTGTGCACTTAGTGATTTGACTTAGAATTCATACATACATTAACCTGGAAAAATAAATAGATGGCCATGTGAGTCCTATGTTCCTTTTATTGCTTCTCAGGCAGGGACCCTCCTGTTTGGTTGAGGTCTTCATAGACCAGACTTGTCTGGCGACCTCATCAAGTGAGATGGGAGTGAGAGCAGAGAGGAGAAGTGGTGGAGGAGCCAGGGGAGGCTCCCGATGTGTTGGTGCATGCCATGGTGTGGGAGTGAGAGAGGAGAGGATGAGTTGGGTTTTTTTCAGTGAAGTGTGCAGCTAGGGCCCAGAAAAGGTCATGGGTGGGTGGTACGGAAGAGGAGGCTGCTGCAAGATTGGCTAGTTACTTACAGACTTTGAAGAGTTTGGCTGTGTTGTTTGATACCACGGAGATGCAGGCTTGAATAAAGACTCTTTTCTTGGAGTGGATGCAGAGTCGATATTGCCTTTGAAGGAGGTGGCAGGCCAGTTTGTCAGCGGGTCCTCCTGACTAATTCCATTTCCGCTCCGCAGCCCTACATTTGCATTTAAGGGCAGTCAGATCAGAGTCGTGCCAAGAGGTGCAATTTTTAGAAGGTTTCAGTCGGACCCTCATGGCAGGGGCAAGCGTGCTAAGGGTGTTAGAGATAGAGAGATTGAAGTTAGCTAGGGCTGTGTCAGCTTGGGAGTCAACCACAGGGGTAGGAGGCAGAGAATAGGTAGAGGCAAAGCCTGCCGATGTCACTCTTTTCATGGGACTGGTGACTTTGAAACCGAGTGGCTGCATCGGGTATGCCGATGAAAGAGTGGAGGAGAGCTTCAAGTGTGAAGAGAGAAGGGAGTGCTCCGACCAAGAGAAAGAGGTAGTGAGATGGATAGAGGGATGTCGGTAGAGATGAAAGTGTCCAAAGTGTGGCCCACTGTGTGCATGGATCCAGAAGGTTAAATAGAGAGGGAGAGAGATTTGCATAGGGTTCAGAAAGGTTCTGAGGAGTCAGGAGATTCCAGATGGTTGTTGAGGTCACGCAGCAGAAGGAGTTAAGAGGAGGAGGAGAGTAGAGAGGAGGCCAGGTCACCCCATTCTGAGAGGAAGAGTGTGGACTGTCCTAGTGGCCGATATAATGTGGTCATATGGAGAGAGGATTTAGGAGAGAGTGAGAGCCTGCAGACTAGGTGCTCAAAGAAGGAGGAGGAGGCCTGATTGGGGATGATGGACACAGGTTTTCATTCTGGGAAGATCGGTGCCCCTCCCCTTCCTGTCCTCTGAGGCCAGGGCACAGAGAGGATGTGTATCCTTCCGGAAGGAGTGAGTAAAAACTTGTGACAGAGCTTTTCTGGAACCATGTCTCTGTTATGGCAAGCACATCTAGATCCTTGAGTTCAAGGAGATTGGAGATGTCAGACGAGTGTTTGACAGCAGTCTGAGAATTAAGCGTGGAAATATAGAGTAGTGTGATGATGGGCCTGCAGGCTCAGCAGGCGTGACTGACACGGAGCGGGCTCTCGCTCCGTGATCGGAAGGCTGTCGCGGGGCGCGGGAGCTGCGTAGCAATAAATACACAGACCACAGGTATCGATGCTTAAACCCGGACTGGCGTTCCGACGCCAGTTCCGGTGATGCCTTTATTTCCGTATCCGCCCGTAGTGTCACGTGACCCTGCTAGTCCGGGACACGTGACACCACATTCCTCCCCAAATTGGAGGTGAGACTCCCATGAGTTAACATAACATTTTACATAGAGTCTTACTTCTGGGTGAGTGAATGTCTCTGCCTCTGCTGTCGTCTTCCTTGGTATATTTCGTCCACTACATATCCTTGAAGGCGGGAAGATGGTTTGGGCCTTTCTCTCAGACTGTATCGGGTGCCTCTCTCTCGTGGCGCGTTTTCCGTGGCGGCCTCCACTTCACCACTTCCTCCTTCCGGCACTTCGAGGGCCTGCTGTGGCGTGGGTGTTTGAGGTGGTTGTGCTACTTCCTCCCTCTGGGGTGACCGTTGTTCTTCCCGCATTTCTGGGGGCACTTTCCTGAAATGGGAGACGTTCCTGGTTACTGTCTCTCTTCCGCGGGTTGCCGTAATCATGCTGTGGTTAGTGGTCGCGACAGTCCACGGGCGCGCTTCGAAGTTGAGGGACATTTTCTTCGGTGGTGCCCGGTTCTTGACGAGGACGGTGTCTCCCGGGTTTATGTCTCTGTGGTGTGCTCGTCGAGCAATGCTTTCTCGCTCATTGTGTCTTTCCCGTCTTGCTTCCATCCCGATGATATCTGGGTCTGGCGCTGTCCAGTCTGGGTGTATCGGTAGCTCTGCCTGGATGGGAACTCCGAACATGAGGGCCGCCGGGCTGACTCCTGTGGCTGTGTGTGAGGTTTGTCGGTGTGTCCTCAGAAACCGATATACAGCCTTCAACTAGGGGTGCCCTTGTTCCTTTGCGATCCTGATGATCTTGTTTAGGGATCCCATGAAACGCTCTGCGTCACCGTTTGCCTGAGGCCATCTTGGGATGATGCGTTGGTGTTTGACGTTGACCTCTTTGAAAAATTCCCTTAGTTCTTGACTGACAAACGATGGGCCATTGTCACTCTTTATTTTCTTGGGAATGCCATGAGTGGCGAATATTTTCTCCAGTGTGAGGATGGTGGTTTCTGCGTTCGTCGAGGCGACATGCTCTACTTCCGGGTATCTGCTAAACTCATCTATCACCACTAGCAGGTATCCTTCTCCAGCGATGGTGCAGTGGTCCATGCTGACGGCCTCCCATCGTCTTCGGCTTCGGGGGGCGCAGCTGAGTGGTTCTGGGTTTGCTGGTCTCCGTGAGGCTTGGTATGCCGTGCAGGATTCTACGAGTTCTGTAATTCTCTGGTGCATGTTTGGCATCCACATTCGGGACTTTAGGTAGGCGGTCGACTTGACAATTCCTTGGTGTCCACTGTGGGCCAGCTTGAGCGCTCTGTCCTCAAGGGATTCTGGTAATATGATCCTGTGTCCTTTCAGTATTACTCCCTCAGGGGCCACAGATAGTTCATGTCTGATGCCGAACAGGGCTCTGAGTTTGGCTTGGGCAGTGTTTGTTCGGTGAGACATTGACATGAGGTACGTTTTCCAGTTGCCTGACTGTATGGCTGCGGCCGTATGTCTTAAGACGGTGTCCTCTGCTGTTTCTTGTACCACTTCCTGCAGTGTCAAGGCTCGTGGTCGGGCGCATGCTTGCAAGATCAGGGATAAATCGGGCACAGTATGTGGACATTCCCATAAAGCTTCTCACCTCTGAGGCTGATTGTGGTGGTTCGAATTCTTTTATGTCCTGTACCTTTGATGGGTCTGGGGACACTCCTGCCGCACTGAAGATGTATCCGAAGAAACAGAGTTCCTCTTTGTTGAATTCACATTTGTCTGCGTTGAGGGTCAGACCGGCCTCTTCGAGTCTCTTTAGGACCGCTGCTAAGCGTTGGTGATGGTCATCTTTGTTTGACGCATAAACAAGGATGTCGTCACTGATGTTGGTTGCTCCTTCGAGGCCTGTGATGACTTTCCGGATCTCATGCTGGAATACTTCCGCCGCCGAAGATATCCCGAAGTTGAGTCTCTTGTATCGCATCAGGCCAAGATGGGATGAAAATGTTGTGATGTATCTGGACTCTTTTGATAGTTTTAGCTGATGATAGCCGGACCGGAGGTCGAGTTTGCTGAAGACCGTCGCCCCCGTGAGATCTACAATGAGCTCGTCGATGGTGGGAGTGACATGGCGCTCACGACCGATTGCTATGTTGGGGAGCCGCATGTCGATGCAAATCCTCACTGCACCTGGTTGTTTTGGTTTCTGGGCCACTACCATCGGCGAAACCCACGGGGTTGGTCCAGACGTCTTCTCAATGATCCCTGCGTTTTCGAGCTTGAGTAGTTCCTTTTCCACGGCTTCTCTCAGGTGAAATGGGATTCGCCTGTGCCGTACAGCTTTGGGTTCGATGGTGGGATCTATATGTAGCTTGACCGTTCTCCCTTTTAGGCGTCCGATGCCTCGGAACAGCTTTTTATGTCGCCCTAGGAGGTCGTGTAGTTCATCGTGTTGTGCACTGAAAGCGAAGTGTATCAACTCCAGCTTTTCGGCTGTTTTACAGCTTAGGAGGGTTTCGCACCCGGCGTCCACCACGTAGATTCGGGCTCGGCAGCTGGCATTACTGTGAGCGAAATTGGATTTGAATGATCCTCGCACAGGTAGGGGTTTCTTTGATCCATAGGCGTATAGCCTGACTTTCCTCTTCAAGAGTTCTGGTCTGGGGTTGAGACTGTTGAATGCAGCCACGGGCATGACATTTACTGTGGCACCGGTGTCAATGATAACTTTCAGTGGGTCTCCGTTGGAGAGGATGGTGCATGTTGG
Source organism: Ambystoma mexicanum (assembly GCF_040938575.1). Taxonomy (NCBI): domain Eukaryota; kingdom Metazoa; phylum Chordata; class Amphibia; order Caudata; family Ambystomatidae; genus Ambystoma; species Ambystoma mexicanum. Next base: position 335,555,773 of record NC_090937.1, read on the forward strand.
TCTCCTCTTCTGTCGTGATTTCCGTGGGTCCACTGCCGATATTAGGTGCACTCGGTGTATGCGCCTCTTCCCTTTCTTTCTCCTTTCTTTGTCTTGCCTTTCGGGGGATGAGTCGCTGTTACTTTCGTCGCTTTCACTCGTGGTTTGGGATCTGTGTGATTCGTCGACTGCCCTAGCTTTCCCTCTCCGCGTTGGTTGGCGGGGCTCTTTGGGCGCGAATCTCCTGCATGGTTCTTGTGGTGGCCGCGAGTCTGCGTCCTGGTCGTTCTTGTTCAGTGGGTTTAGGCAGACTGCGGCGTAGTGGTTCAGGCGATTGCATTTTCTGCATGTTGACCCCCACGCTGGGCAGGAATCCCCTTTATGCCATGGGCCTCCGCACCACTTGCACGATTGGTCGCGCCTTTGCGGTAGTTGTGTTTTTGTGTTTTGTTTCGGGCGGGTGCCCTGGTGTCGGGAGATGGCCGCTACATCTTCTGTTGGTCCAGGGTTGTCAAGCGGTAGCCTCTGAATGGCTGCTTCCATTACTGCTACTTGGTCCTCTGTTTGCTCGCGGAGTCTTGCCATCTCGAGGATGCGTGATAACCTTACATTCTTCTCTGATAGTATCACCCTCCTCAGCTTCTCGGACGAGATGCCGTTGATAATCTGGAGGCGGATGGCGAATTCCTCGTCTGGAAATTCGCAGCCTACAGCCATTTCGCGAAGGCGAGCGTGAAACTTGTCCACTGTCTCTTTTTCCCGTTGCCTCGCCATGCAGAAGTGAAACCTCTCGTAGTCGGGGTTGAGGTCTGGTTTGAACATGTTGGAGAGGGCAGCTTTGGCTGCGGCGTAGTTGGCATCAGTACCTCTGTTTGGTGTGGCGTTAAATAGGCGCAGGGCGGCAGACCCTATGTTGAGGAGGAGAAAAGTCCGCATCTTTTTGGGCGTATTGATATCTCTCGCGTCGAGGTGCATCTCGAACTGTTGTAACCATATCTCCCATCTGATGGCTGCTCCATTGGTAAACGGGTCGAAAGGCGGCATGAACGTGGTTAGCGAGGGGTCGGTGCGTTCCTCGGTGAGGCTCCTTCTTGACGTGGACCTGGCGCTGGAATCTGATGGGCTGGATGTCGGGTCTGACATGGTGTGTTGTGCTGTGTTGCGGCTTACCGTGTTTTGGCAGTTGGGCCTGGTGAGCGTGCAGCGCGTGGTCCCACGTGCGGCGTCCTGGCAGGGTAGGCCGTGGGTTTTCCTGCGTTGATTGCCTTTTTCCACTTATCATGGGGTAGTGGTGTCTGTTGGATGCAGCTGCCAGGGCTGGGGGCTGCTGCCTGGGGTGTTACCAAAATGCTGAATTTTTTTTTTTTTTTTTCTCTCTCTTGTTGGGGCCCTGGGGCACTGGGCCTACTCTCCGCCGCCACTGGAAGTTGAACGTGATGGTGGGCGGGGCCGGCGTTGCTGTTGTGCCGGCTCCGCGATCGTACAAACGCGGGTCCGTGGGTGCGATGGCCTCCGTTGGTGTCGGGGCTCGCAACCCACTCACCGCCTCGTCGCCAGTGTGATGATGGGCCTGCAGGCTCAGCAGGCGTGACTGACACAGAGCGGGCTCTCGCTCCGTGATCGGAAGGCTGTCGCGGGGCGCGGGAGCTGCGTAGCAATAAATACACGGGACCACAGGTATCGATGCTTAAACCCGGACTGGCGTTCCGATGCCAGTTCCGGTGATGCCTTTATTTCCGTATCCGCCCGTAGTGTCACGTGACCCTGCTAGTCCGGGACACGTGACACCACAAGTAGTTTGCCATCTTTGAAGGTCTTATGTGGGGGTGGGTGGGCACAGGGGGCATTGGTCTCCCCTGAGGGTGGCAGGAGAGCTGGAGGGAAAGTGGAGGATGGCGGAGGAGCCAAGGGCGTCAAGAGCACAGAGACAATGAGGCAAGGCAAGGGCACCTGTGCAGAGGAGGAGGAAGGCACAACATGCAAAGGAGCCTGTGCACAGGAGGAGGAAGGCACAGTGGGCAAGGGAGCCTGTGCAGTGGAGGAGTAATTCACAACAGAAAAAGGAGCCTGTGCAGAGGAGGAGGAAGGCAGAGTGGGAACTGGAGCCTGTGCATAGGAGGAGGAAGGCACAGTGGGCAAGGGAGCCTGTGCAGAGGAGGGGGAAGGCACAGTAGGCAAGGGATCATGTGCAGAGGAGGAGGAAGGCACAGTGGGCAAGGGAGCCTGTGCAGTGGAGGAGGAAGGCACAACAAGCAAAGGATCCTGTGCAGAGGAGGAGGAAGGCAGAGTAGGAAAGGGAGCCTGTGCATAGGAGGAGGAAGGCACAGTGGGCAAGGAAGCCTGTGCAGAGGAGGGGGGAGGCACAGTAGGCAAGGGATCCTGTGCAGAGGAGGAGGAAGGCACCGCAGGCAAGGGAGCCTGTGCAATGGGAGAGGTAAAATTTGAGAGGCGAGGTAGAGCTTGTCAGAGAGAAGAAGGGTGGGTTGAGGACCCTGAACCATGATGGTTCCATTCCAATAGACATTAATTATGACCCTGGAAATGGCAAAGAGGACATCCCAGCGGGTGCCACCATTAATGGGAGAAGAGGCGATAGAAGAGAGGAAGCCAACCACGTACTGGGTCCATTGGTCGGGTGAGGTAACAAGCAAGAGGATGATTGTGAGAATCTCTTTGGTGGAAGCCGAGACATAGGTGTCTGCAATAGGAAGGCCTGGGTTGGATCCAAGTATGTCCTTCTTAAATTTCTTCCAGCCAGATTTAGTGATAGGAGATGGAAAGATAGGAGAGGGATAGGAAATAGAGAAGAAGTTAGAGAAGATAGGAGATATATATAGCAACATGACTAGCTGCAGTGGTGAGGAGGACACTTGCCAGAGCGATCTGCTGAAGCAAATAGAGGGTAGGAGGGATGATGGGCTATAAAATACAGAGGGAGTACAGAGGGTGTAGGGGGGACTGAGGACAAGTTAGGACATACATGACGTTAATGCAGAATGTACTCGACAGCAAACAGGTACTTTCAATGATGCAGGCAGGCACAGCTAAATATGACTTTAAAACAAACAGGTACTTTCTGGCAGGGGGCACAGCTAAATAGGACTTTCAAGCAAACAGGTACTTTCAATGATACAGGCTGGCACAGCAAAATAGGACTTTCAAGCAAACAGGTACCTTCTGGCAGTAGGGGGCACAGCTAATAGTCAAAGTAAATGGCAAAGCCTGCTTTATTAAAAATGCACATAAAGCAGGGGCCACAGTAAGCACACAAGTCTCAAGAGCTCTCCAACGTTTCAATACAGAACAATCAATTATAAATGGAAAACGCGTCATAGGTGACGTAATATCACAATCTAAGCTGCAAAGACCTATGGGGTTGAGGGATTGGTTAAGGGAATTGTCTACCTATATAATGACCTGGGGTTAATCTTTTAATTGGACATAACTATCTGATGGACCCTCCTTGGACCACCCCTAAATTGATAAAGGTAAGAATGACATTATCTCAGCAACAGGCTAATGCAACAGTTACAGGGCTTCATCAGATTGAAAGTTTTAATTGGGTGGCATCTTTCTAAAGAACCTTGAGAACTTAGGAGGTCATCAGCAATGAGCAAAAATAATGGTAGGGGGAGCGAAACCCAGGAAATGTGTCTTCCAATTAAATAAGACACCATCCCTTATTTGCTAGGCCATGAGCCACGACATCTAGCTTCATATTTGGCCTTGTCTGGCGTCTCTTGTTCTGGGAATTTGCGGGGAGTCGAGGCAGGAGTTAATGAATGGACAGTGTCTTCCAATTCTAGGTCACGTTTGAGGAGACCATGTTTTGAATTAGTTTTCTCAGTTTTTACTCATAAGAATACAGTGTTTTTACCATTGTTGATCATTCGAGACGTAGTCGATCCATTCTTCATACCGTATTAAGCCTTTAATTAGTCGGCACCTTGCATTTGAAAGCTGTCTGTTCTTTACTTAATCTAAGAGAAATATGTCTTATGCTTGGGAATTATCATCTTTTGTTCCCTTTCAGAGCTATCCAGACCTCCCTCATTTCACAGTAACCTTAGAAGGGGGCCGCACAGCCACTGCCTGACCTGCAGAGATCTGCATTTCAGCTAATTCAGCAACTGGAATTTCCCTGAAGCCTCAAGGCTTCTTATTCTCTCTAATCCGACTCCGCCGTCCATTTTATACCAGATGGCCTCTCATTATTGTTGCGTTTCTACATTTAGCAAGCTATATGTGTATATATTTTGTGGAACAAGAAATATTTGTTATTCCTAAATGAACGTTTGACCTAGAGTTTGTGTTTCTTCATGGTGAATGCATATCTGCAGCAGGCCTATTGTACTCACGTATGTTAGTCAGCAGAGGTCACTTGTTCTCACCATATTCAGTTACATCAGGTCCATTTCTTACTGTATTGATCTGGGATATGGCCGATAGGGTTGCCTCAGTGCATATTTTGTCTCACTTTTGCGGTATAGACTCGGGGGAGGGGCAGTCACCATTCCTGACATATTCATTTGTCTCTCGACATTAGGGCAAGGTGAATTAGTTCACATACATTGTATGTAGTACTGTACATGTTCCAGGTGCTAATATTGTCTTCTCATTGCATTTTCATCTTCATTTGCACCTACTTTATCCAGGTGTTGACACTTTGATACTGTCATTGTAACATGATCTAGAGTAGAAAGTACTAATGGGGGAAAGTATTCCAAAGAAAACACTATAATATCTTCAATTGGCTGCCCAGAGAATTAACTTAAGGGAACATGTCCTACTTGGAGTTTACAAAACCCATTGTCTGCATGGTCACAAATAAAATGAAAGCTTAAAGGGGCCAAGTCATGCAGCTTCGAAACATACTCTCTCTGGCCCAGAGCCAATTTGATTATGAAACTTTGAAGACAAAAACTAAATATCTTAGGTGTGCCAAGACAGTAGGTAGACCACATGTAATGCCAGCTTATTATGATATGATATGAGGGGATATGGCATTTATAGCGCGCCTATACACAAGTGTTTCAAGGAGTGACGAGGCAAGGGAGGGGGAACAGAGGGAAGACAGAGACATCGATCTTACTAAGCCAGGTGACATTGAGATCGCGCAAGTGCAGGGAATGGGGGAAGGGGGAAAGTGCGGGGTAAGGAGGAGGCGCAGGGCAGTACATGGGAACAGCAGTAAATACGTGGAATAAATAAAGCAGTAAGTAAAAGTGCGGCCAGCTGATGGCCAGTGCAAGGGTAAGTGCAGACATCGGTGTTGAGTGCTGGTAAGGGGCTGTATGGATACAGAAAACAGTCCCCAAGTTCGGGGGATGCCAGGGAGGCAGTGCAGGGGTGCAACTGGCGGGGGAGGGGACCTGGGCCCGAGATCAGAGGGTAGCCAGGTGACGAGTGCAGTTCAGACAGGTGTTCAGCAGGGGAGAGAAGGAGAGAAAGCAGAAACAAAGAGGAAGGTTTTGAGGTGCTCCTGGAACTAGAGATGGTTCTCCTCACGTTTCAGGGAGGCAGGGCGACTGTTCCAGAGGGAGGCACCAGCCGAAGAAAGAGATCTTCCACCAACTTATTGCTTGGAGAAGCGGCTGACCCTGAGAGAGTTGGAGGCGGATGAACGAAGATCTCAATAAGAAGATATTTAGGGAGAGAGCTATGGAGGTATTGAGGCCCCAGGCCCCCGAAGGCCTTCTGGAAAATGCAGAGGGTTTTGAACATAATCCTTGTAGCCACTGGGAGCCAGTGCAGTGATTTGAGTCCTGGAGAGATACAATCCTTGGGCTTGAGGCCAAGGACAAGTCTTGCAGTCCTGTTCTGGATGAGTTGCAGAGGGCGGAGAGTAGAAGCAGGCAGATTTAGAAAGAGGCTGTTGCAATAGTCCAGCCTAGAGAGAACCAGAGCTCTGGAGACAGTGATCTTATGGGGAAAGAGAGGAAAGGAAGAATAGCTCTGGGGAGGGGCAGCTGATAGTGTGACTTCTTAGAGACGTCAGAGATGTGAGGAGAGAAGGAGAGTGTGAACTTGATGATGAACCCAAGGTTTTTAGGCTTGCAGGGGGGGAGCAGTAAGAGGGCCAAGAGAGGCAGGACTGACAGTATGACATAAATTAGAGCTAACATTGTACAATTGCACAGATCGTTTGGCAACAACTAATCTTGAACTCTGAAGACTCTGTATGGTACTTATAGAAGCCCACTTGTTTTGAACAAATAATGTGTATAATAATAGTCTGAAACAACAAAGTACACATGGGTAAGGCTAGTCATGGGTGGCAGAAACCATGTGTGATTATACATCTAAAGAGTATCTTTCACATTTTATTTTTTATGCAAGGATATTGTACATCCTTGCAAGCAGTATTTGTATACTGCCTTGATCCAATGACTGGATATGATGTGTTAGGGTCTCTAGGTTTTTGCTAACAGCTGGTTTTGGTACCATCTGTTTGCTATGTAGTATGTTTGCTAGTCTATATGACGCGGCAGACCGATAAAATACCATCATTTCTACTCCTCTTAACTTAGAAGTCATGATTTTGAAAGTTCATCTATAATTGTTCAGGCATAATTCCCAAACGTCCCTTTAACTTTGTCTCCTGTCAAGTGCAGATACCATTGTTCAGCTGTTGCATGTAAAATTAATCTATCAAAGTATAATCAAAGTAGAGTCCTTATCCAAACACATAACTCCAAAATATAATTTAATGAAGTCACTGAGAGGATGGAATGTCCATCATCCCATTGTCTTTCATTCTTAGTTGGGCAGCTGAGTGTGCTAGCTGTTTCTGCTGCAGAACCTGTAAGGATGAGCTGTTACTGTGCTCTGCATTTTCTGAGCTGGTGTGGTCATTTACCTGAGCAGCGTGTCAGCGCACCCAGCTTGGAGTGTTGACTGTTTGTGCTGCAGAACCTGTGAGGAGGAGATGCTGTTGTGCAAAGTGTTATTTGAGTCGGCATATTAATTTCCCTGAGCAGTGAGAAAGTGCTCATTTCTGGGTGTGCCGGCTGTTTGAGCCACTGTCGGTCCAAGGGGTGCAGGGCATTGGACAACAGCATGGGATTCCCTGGTGTTATGTCCACGCCACATCACCGCACTGGGCGGGACATGGCATAATAACTGCACAAGAGCCTGAACTTCCGGGCATAGGAGTCTGCAGTCCCATGCTAACTATACAACCTGTCTGACATGTCTTCTTTCAGACTGAAAGTCCTGCGCTCACACACAGCGTGTCCTCTTCTTTCAGATCACGATGACCTAACACTGGTGGCGAGTGGGCAGGGTGGCCCACATCAGAGGCTCGTACTAAACTGCGACGGATGCCTGGATTAGGCCTTTAAAACGCACAGGCAACATGCCAACCACCTCCATGATCAAGGGAGGTGTACACGTAAGAGATACACGCTGGCCACCTCACAGAGCACTGGGGAAAAGGAGAGCCTACCCAGTCCACTCCATAATAAGGACATTTGGGAAGAAAAATGGAATACACACAACCATGAGAGCAACGCGATGCAGTCCAAAACAGGACAATGCAGGACAGTCCAAAACAGGACAATGCGGGACCACACTGATAGAACATGAAAGGGTAAATGTCCACACCTAGGCCAAGGCACACCATCCCAGGTTAGCACCTACACTCAGCACACCCTCTGCAACATGAAGCCAACTTGGCTTGAGCACAACCCTGGGCCCATTTGACCCATACACTGATCCATCATCGGCGGGACCCAGGTGGGTCATATGGATACAATAACTGAAATGGCGGTGGACTGAAAATACGTGAATACTCCAGGAAGATGAGATCTCACCTGCTGCTGAATGTGGGGGACGACATCCTGCACATCTTTTACACATTAGTCAATGTAGATGGCACATATGCTTACAGGTCAGCAAAAGACGCCCTAAGAACACATTTCATGACACAATTAAATCAACACTATGAAATCTTTTGCACAACAGTGCAGACTGACGACGAAACCCTTCACACATATCAGAGAAGACTGCAATGGTTGGCCCTGTAATGCGACTTCGAGGATGTTGACAAAGAGATCAGGCACCAAATAATAAGTGTTATGCAGTCTGAAATATTGTGGATTAATAATACTAAGTGAGAAGGGCATATTCCTAGTGAGAATCCAAGAATACAGACAACCATGGGAACACCCCCACACCAGAGCCGCCCACATAAGCACCACTCCGAAGAAGCTGCAACTTTTCCCAACACACACAGTCATGCAAATTACTAGCTGCCCACAACCACAGGGAGTAGGGAATGGTACACTCCTGTGTGACAGCAAAGAATAACGGGGCCAAATGACTGCGGTTGGTGTGGTGGCTAACGCCATGTAAAGAGGAATTGTCCAGTGCTAGGGACTACGTCCAGTGCACGTGGCCGCTGGGACCACTATGCCAGAATCTTAAATCATCGGGCCCACCAACACAGAACTGGGCCCCAACCCCAGGACCAAATCTCAAGAAAATGAAACAGGTCAAAGCCTGCTGAGTCGAGGCTGAAGACAACTCCACCTCTGATGAATCGGAAGACGAGAGGGACACAATGTCATCCACAGTCAAGCGAAGCACACTAAAAGAAGGGGGAAGTTCCAACTGAGATCTGCATTAGAACACGCAGGGAATCCGTTGAGGAAGAAAAGCAGGCCTGGATGCCTCGAACAAGTGCAAGGACAAGAAACAGTAATGACTATCGACACAGGGTCCTCTGTAAACTTCATGCCGGTGAGGATGTTCAAGCTGATGCATCCTCAGTCAGAGCTGAAGAACAGAGACAAACTCCTGTACGCCTATGGCTGCTAGACACATTTACTGGTGGTGGGGCAGTTTAAGATGACACTCGCAGAGGAGACAAAAAATCCAATCCAAAATCAACGTCATCAAGATTGGCATAGAGTGTCTGCTCAGCTGGAACTCTGCAGAGGACCTATGCCTGATAAAGTCCATCTGTGATGTTACTGACAGAGACAACATCCAAGCCCTACTGGCAAAACACCACTACCTACTCCGTGGCATAGGGTGTCTAAATGGGAAGATAAAAAACTACATATCGACACAATGGCACAGCCAAAATCTGTGTGACACAGGAGGATACCATTTCATATGCGAGACCTAGTTATGAACGAATTGCAAGAACTAGAGAAGGTTGACATAATAGAAAGGGTGACATGGGCCATGCCATGGGCCTCCCCCATGGTCATCACCAAAAAGCCAAAACAATCAGGAAAGGTGCCCATTTGCATCGATAGGCGTTTGCTGAACATGGCAATCACCTAGGAAAGGCTCATCACCCCGACCCTGGACGAGATTCTGACTGACTTGACAGGGTCAAGATTTTTATCAAAGCTATACTTAAATGCTGGATACCAGCAGCTAAAGCTGCACAATGACTCACATTACATTACTACCTTGTCAACGCACCTGGGGCTGAGAAGATACAAAAGACTGAACTTGGGGCTATTTGTACGCTCACCTGGTCTCAGCGGGGACGTTGGGGCACGGTTGCAGCCCTCCCAGGAAGTAGAACCCCCCTGTCTGCTTTCTCCCACTGCAAATAGGCTGTGGGCTGCTGCTATGAATTGGATCACTGCTCCTGTGCAGATATGAGAGGACGTAGGTTTGCTGGCCTGTGAGTGAATTCCCTCTCAAACCCATCTTCCCATATCATGATTTCCATGAGCATGCATCGACCCATTAAGGCTCACCTGTAGATTATTAATGGTGAGCTCTTCGTCCTGCTATTCCTGGCAGGGGCGCATTTAGGATGAGGACCGAGTTCCTTCACTGGTCCTTCGTACGTGGTGTCCAGTCCAGCTGCGACTATTCCACACCTTTCTGGTAAGTGTCTTTCAGTTTTCTCTTTGTCTTGAAATATTTGTATTGTGTTTCTCACAGCCTCTTGTTAGCTCTGTAATAATGGCCCTCATTACGATACTGGCGATAAACCATGGCGCTATTAGCACCATGGTTGGTGCCGGTATCGTAACGAGTCCGCCAATGTTCAATGGGGAATTACCACCCCATTCCAAGGTTGGCAGGGCGGTAATTCCCCATTGAACATTGGCCCTTCCCCATTCCCATTTTTGCCCCATAGGGCTCAATGGGACTGGGGAAGGCACTAAGTACGGTACCGCAAATTGCGGTACCCTACTTAGCACCAAGGTCCCTTTGCGGGTCCCTACTTTAACGGCTGGTCTAGACCAGCCGTTCAGGTCGGGTCCCGCAAAGGGACCTCGTAGTAAGGCGCTAAGTGTTTAACGGCGCCGCAGCCTTTTATGGCGCCGTTAAACACTTAGCGCCAGGGTCCTAATTAAGCCCAATGTCTATCTTTCTCCCAAATCGGTGTGATTGTAGCCCAGCAGAGCTACAGAGCACGAGGTGGCTCAAGATGAGGACCGAAGGATCCCGCGGCGGTCCAGCAGCAGGTAAGTTAGCTTTTAAGGATAAGTGCGAAGAATTTTGCAAGTGCAACCTCAAACTGAAAGTTCGTAATGTCTAACCTTGCCTTTTGTCATTTTACAGGGTCCGCCTTTGTGGATGAAGAAAATGTTGTGCTGCGGTGCCCAGAGCTGAAGTCCTGCATGCCGGATGATGAAGAAGATGTTGTGCTGCGGTGCCCAGAGCTGAAAACCTGCGTGCCGGAGGATGAAGAATATGTCGTGCTGCGGTGCAAAAAGCTGAAGTCCTGCGTTCGGAGGATGAAGAATGGATGCCAGACATAGCTGTGAATAATGCAGGTGAATGTTGACTCCAGGAGGTAAGCGTATGGGCAGGAGACTGGATTCCCAAAGGTAGTGCTGCTTTATCACAGGCGGCGGTGAGTGTTACGCTGCATGCAAATGCAGATTAATGCGAAGCGTGTGCCTTGGGGTTGGGTTGGCTTTTATAGCTGAGCTCTTAAGGCCACACCCGCTAGTTCTGTTCTGCTTGCCACACCCTGCCACTCCTTGAAGATGCACATGCAGCTTAGAGATGGAAAGTTGCACGTGCAGCTCCCGATGGAAAGCCACACCCAGACTGACTGCACACACGTGGAAAGTTCCTGAAAATAACTCCTGCCCATAATAAAGAGTCTTGTTTATGTTTCTCTATGAGCCTGGTACCAAAGGCATCAGGACTGACTCCAACCGGGCCCCCTGTGTATAAACGTCCCAAAGGGATGTGCGTGAACCATGCTACCCCTTGCTCCCAAGACCTGATGGTGCAGCTCATGTGATCCTGGGCAAGTGGTCATGACAGATATCCAGCAAACAATCCAGTCAGTGCTTCAAGGCATCCCATGGGTGCTAAATGTCTGTGTTGACATCCGGGTCCAAGCTGGCAGCAAAGGTAAACACATGCTGCGACCAGCAGCCATCCTCGACAGAGTGGACGATGCCGATTTAACATACACAAAGAGAAGTGCTAATTCCATTAAGGATGAGCTAACCTTCTACGGCTATGTATTTAATGGCAATGGGGTGTTCGTTCACCCCCACAAGGTCACGTATATCAAAGGAGTGACACCACCTGCAACGCCCATGGAGATATGCAGTTTTTTAGGAATGACCACTTTCAGTGGCATATTTATACCCAATCTAGCTACAATCTCTGAGACACTGAGAGAACTAACCAAGTCCAACACAAAATGGGAGTGGAGCCCTCACTCTCAATAGGCATTTGAGCAGATCAAAGACTTACTGTCTGCCGACACCACCATGGCATATTATGACACAATGCTACAGACTGAGCTATACATGGATGCAAGCCCAGTTAGGTTTGCAGTGATCGTAGTGCAGACCTCCCCACTGGTGAAGTAAAGCCAATAGCACATGCCTCTCGAGCACTGATGTGAGAACAATACTCTCACATAAAAAAGAGGCTATTGCTGTCCTATGGGGGTGCAGGCATTTTCATCTCTACCTGTACGGTCCAAAATTCAGGGCTTACATGACCAAAAGCCTCTAATACCGATTTTCACAGTCTCAGCCCCATAAGCGAGAATTGAGAAGTGGTTGTTGTATCTCCAACAGTGTGAATTTGATTTAATCTGCCAGGTGGGGGCAGAGAACCCTGCTGACTTTCTGTCTAGACACCCTCAGGTGCAACGGGGCAGAGATTAAAGAGTCCACGGAGACCAAAGAACACATCTGCCAGATTGTGAGCACCATGAAACCCCATCAGTCAGCATTGCAGACATTGTGGAAGCGACCAACACTGACCCCTGTTGTGAATTAGTGAAAAATGCAATGCTGGCAAGTGAGTGGAACTCGTTCCTGCATAACAACCACAACCGCACAGCCGCTGCTAAGGACTTCCTAGCAGGAGTTTTCATAGTCTGCCACGAGCTATCCATTACAAGCGAGAGGCTGATTTTGAGAGGCGTACACATCCTCATACCAATCAGCCTGAAAGACAGGATTGTCACTCTGGCATAGAAGGGATGCCAGGGCATCATCAGGACCAAAGCCCAGATAGAGAACACATTTTGTTTCTCACAGCTGGATGCGAAGGTGGAGAGAAATGTATTGTCATGACACCCATGCCAGATGACCAATGCACTGCCAAGACCTGAACCACTATGTTCCACCCAAGGGGTACATCACGATGGAAGACGATAAGTGTTCATTTTTGTTCAGTACAAGAGAAAATGTTTGCCACACATGGGCTGCCTGAGTCCATAACAAGAGACACCAGCCCCCCCCTTCCAAGTGAAAGAGCTGGTGAGGTGCTTAAATGACATACACATGTAGAGGAGGTCCCAGACATGGCCTGCACCCCTTCCCCTCATTTCGAGGTACCAGGAGCGCGCTCGCCAAGGTATGTGATGTATGAAGAGCAAATGAACCTACAAAGAGCTGCACTGGGACTATACATCGGAAGATCCATACCGTTTGAAGCACCCATAACCAGACAACCCTGGGCAGCACGGTACCCTATCAGACAGCCATACCAGCCGCTGATACAAAATGAAGAGTACCTACACACGGTCCACGAAGAGACCCCAAAAGCCTTAATGGAAGACCAGTGGAAATGACACAAAGGCCTGAACAGATCCGTGAAGGAACAAAAGCAGCTATCGAAGATAACACACCAGTGCGAGTAACTACGAAATTGAATGGAATAGGCACAGAGAGGAGATAATGTTACAACGTGAGGAAACATTGTTACCAGACAAGATGGAAACAACCGTCCTGTTAAACATGTGTAAATTGGCTTGAAACGCAAGATGCTAAGAAATCAATACTGCTCGCAATGCTTAGTAGAAGATAGAGTGGCAAGCGCCAACCATATATCTACCTCAATAAGGCTCATTATACAAGTTCAACTCCACTTTGTAAAAGCAGAAAGGTACCCAGGCAGCCAGAGGCCTAACAGGCCAAGTTTCGAAACCCAGCCAAAGGCAAGAAAAGGAGCGGAATCGAAACTCAACAAAGCGCAGCTCATGCCTAGGAAATCGAGGTCAACCAGAGAAGGGGAGGAGTGCGTCAGCTCACAAGACTCCAACTTCAGAGCATACCAGCCTGCCTCATGAAGGTCAAGATAAGGGGGGCCCATGCAGGTGGCTAGGCCAACACAGATTTAAATGCACTAAAAGCTGGAAACTGAAGCAGATTGATGGTGAACTAACACGTGACCAGCAAGGCGCGAAGAAGTACCATCGCCTGATGTCATTCAGGACCCGAGGATGCCATAACGTTTCCCGATAAGAGACTATAGTTTCGAGGCCATTCTTAGCCAACTAATTGCACGTCGCCATAAAACACTGATTGATGGAAGGGAGCCAGGGTGAAACTTGGGACACCAGGCACAGGGGTGTCCATTCTGCATGCTGCTAATTAAAAGTGGAAATTTATGTCTAGGGAGTAACATGCCCAATCACAATGGACCAAGTTATCTTAAGTCCTATAGATATTGTAACCAATAGAACGTCGTATTTGTAGTGACGTCCATCACGCGTGATGTAGAGGGATGGGCATAGACGCCCACCCGATAAGAGTTATCCAATCCGTATGCCCTATTATCATATACAGATATAACACCTATTCTTAAGTTACCTTTCTTAGCCAATTATATTGCATGTCGAGTTTTGTAAAGTTAGACGTCAATGATGACAAACATTGCCTATAAAAATCTCTGTTCAATTGAAGTTCGAGGATTTCGGAGCGAGACCGGTGATCGCACTACAGCTGATTCCCATTTGTTTCCCTGTTTGATGTATTTATCCTTAAAACGACTTCCCTTTGCCAAACTACTGAGTCCTCATTATTGAGTCATGTCGGAGTAAGTGAATCCTGCACCCCCTGTCCTGACATGGTGCAGCTATCTTGTTTTACAAGTTTTAGAGGGTGAGTGCTGACCAATGGGCCCGTCAGCGAATTCCTCTCCTCGTGAACACTTGGTAGCAGAGGATGGTTCCGGCCATCGATTATAGATTATCGAATGATATAGTGTAAGACACCCTTAGACCGAAGGCACGAAGTAACTCTGGGACTTCGGTAAAACCACAAGTCCTTTCGCCATTCCGGCTGAGTAGACTGAGAAGCTTCCCGTGGACAATGATAGAGTAAAAATTTCAAAAAATCTGCAGTGGGTCTGAAGGAACCCGTCTTTCCAAGCATAACCCTTCTCATTCCATGGGCAGTGGATCGGACGAAAACCTTAAAAGCAGTAAGAGGAAGGGGTGGTGATCCCGAAGTTCCATAGAGGAAATGATGTGATCGGTGAGTAAAGCAATAAAACTTGTTACTTTGGCAAATGTTGTGCAGACATTAGAGCCAGTAAGGGAAAGGTAACAGAGGGTGGTGGAGACACAATACAATAGTTAGAAGTAGAGAAGACTGTATATATATAGGTGGCAATGACTCGAGCATAAGAAATAAAACATAAAGAATATCAGCGGGGCACCTGAAACAAAAAATGTAAAGAATATCAGGGGGGCACCTGAAGTAAAAACGTAAAAGAATATCAGGGGGGCACCTGAAGTAAAAACGTAAGGAATACCGGTGGGGGCACCCGAGAAGAATAAAACGTAAGGAATACCAGGGGGGCACCTGAGCAAAAACGTAAAGATTCGCCTTGTTCCTGCACTTTAAAGAGTGGTCAGAAGGGACGTGAACCCAGAGCCCACAGTGGGGGGACAATTTAGGATACGATGACATTTAAAGACGTCATAAAGGGGGTTTGTTCAAATCCCATGACGGGGTATTAATTAGAAGGCAGGTATACGTATGACCAGCTGGTGTCTGTCTAGTCTGCCAAACGTCTGTCATATATGTTCTGTTGTATGTTGAATGTAAAATAATTGTATTGGTGATTGTTTAAAATGCATTTTGGATTTACGCGATTCTGTATCTGAGAGGAAATCACCACTGAATTGATGAGTTTTGAGTAAATTGTTGGTATAAAAGTTGCTGGGAAAAGATTGGATTGGAGCTTGCATATTTGGTGCTCGCTCATACTATTAAAAGACTAAAAGAACTGTATAATTATTGATTGGTGACGGAATTAAGAATGGAGGAAGTTACCCCGCTTGCACATTTATGCAAGCAACTGCCCAAGCATGCAACAAAGCTGAAGAAATATAGCCAGGAGTGGGTTAAGGGCACCGCAAATAAGATGTGTATGCAGTGGCCCCAGAACGGGTCACACTCTAAGGCTGTTTTATAGCACATGACCACCTTCCTACATGCCACATATACCGGCAAAAAGCTAGAGAAACGTCTTTCTGTGCTGGAACTGTGGAAAATGTTTGAAGAAACGAAGGTGGAAGAACCACCAGCAGATTGGATATTAAATGTATGTACAGAGGGGGGTGAGACGCCTACTGTGCCACCTACCCCACTTGAACCAGTAATCGAAGGGAGTAAGTCAGAGGGTCTTTACCCGCTAAGAGAACTTAAGGCAGCCACGGGGTACAGCAACCCGGTATATGAGTTGCCTGCATGCAGTGGTGATGACATCTAAGAAAAAGGGCAGGAAAGTAATCTTGCCTCCGTAGTCCCGAGGGACAAGGAGAGACACAGAGATGAAGGAAAGGATCAGGCATAGAGTACTACATCTCTCTCTCGAGAGGGAAAGAAGCAGAAAGGAAGTAGCGAGTTAGAATTCGCAAAAGACGAGCGGATGGGAGGTCAGATATTGCTAAAACTTAATGGTAAACTGAGTGATGACACAAAACCGAGGGAATGGTCTGATGAGGTGCTGAGAAAGGAAAAGGAGAAAGAAAAGGATATGAGAGACGAGAGGATAAGAAAGAAGAATAGGTTGAGGCGAGAACAACTATATCGCGAAGAGCAAGGAATACCGCTCAGTCGCACACAATGCGCAGCCTATGAGAAATACAGGCAGAATATGCTAAAGTTAGAGGAAGAAAGGAGAGTGCAAGAAAGGAAAGTAAAGAAGCGAGAAGACGAGGAAAGTAGAAGGGCAAAGGAACGTAGAAATGAACGGATGAGGGAAGTGGATAAGGCTAGAGAAGAAGCAAAGAAGCGAAAGGAAATAGATGCGGAAGCATCACGTAAATACAGACAGAGGGCACGAGATTTAGAATATGTACAACGGGAAGTTAAAAAATCCAATCCTGTTGTAGAATGGGAAGACATAGAAGAATTCTTTCCTGCAAGCGATGCGGTACCAAGTACAAGCGGGACAAATGTTGCAGATGACTTTGACACCAGAAGCATCGGGGAAACGATTGATAACATTTATAATGAGATGCGGCTGGAACTAATTTCCCAAGCGGGAAGGGAGGATGAGCGCTTAGAGAGCACTCAGCTATATGACACTGAGGATGTCACCCGAAGTAGTGGGAGCAGGGGACTGTCCCTAGGCAGGCTAATGATTGGGCAGAACGAAGAAGATGCAAGAAGTTGCGTAAAGTGGGAGTATTCAGGGTATGACTCCGGTGGGGAAACGGAGGAAGTGTCATATGACGAAGGGAGACGGCGCGAAAAATGGCTCCCAAGGGACCGAGAGGTACGATGGTCAGATGCTTGCGGGTCCACAAGTAGGACACCGAAGTCCGCTGGACAATCCAGCCGACATGAAGAAACACCCCACAGTCAGAGGGGGGCGTCGGCACCTGCCTATGCAGACAAGTTAAGGGCATTGCCAGGCAGATGGCAAGACGGGAACGTAACCCCGGCGGTAGTCCGGAGAACTATGGGAAAAGAGAAGGAGGACTGTGCTTTCCAATTCCCGTTGCTAACTGACACCTCCCATGATGGAGCGCCATTTAATAACTGTAGAGCAGCAGTGTGGAAAGCACTGCGTACGCTATATCCAGAAAAGTCTGATATAGGAGCTATAATGATTCGAAAAATGAAAGGGTCAGAGGATCCGTTGCTTCATATCCAGAATTTTCAAGACGCTTGAGTGCTCGAAACGCATGAATCTTGGACGAAATCCATCCCTGTATTCTATCATATATTGTGCCAAGGGTTACCAGAACCGGTGCAAAAACAGCTCAAGAAATTGGTGGGAATAGAAGCTAAAGCATGGGCCTAAATACAATTGACAATCGCGCACTATTGTAGATTGCTACAGGAAAAGAATTGGAAAAAGGAGGCAACGCGTAAGGGGAGGAGGCAAAGCTGGTACAAAGGAAGCTCTCAAAGTATGCTCTCGAGGGAGCAATGCTCACCAGCCCGGCCGAACCAAGCATACAGCAAGCGACTAACCCCTTGCAGAATAATCAAGGTAGCACAGGATTTTACCCGAGGGGAAGAGGGTTTGGAAATAAAGGATGGCAGAGTAATCTGGGAGGGTTTCGAGGTAACCAAGGAGGGTTTCAGAATGTTCAAGGTGGCTTCCAGAACACACATATGGGCAATCCAACTATGCCAGATGAACAGATGGCACGACCACCGCCAGTATGTTGGCTGTGTAGAATGACTGGACACGTGGCGCGCATGTGCAGAAGTCATGGCATGTGGCAAAATAACCAAGGGATGGGGGCAGGCATGGCGAATCAACCTGCCATCCCGCAACAGGGCGGCGCCCAAAATTACACAGTGCAGCAGCAGGCGGTAGGCTTGCAGCAAGGTGCACATCAAGTGGTTCAACCACCGAACATGGGGAATATGCCACAAGGACAACCCCAGCAGGCACTGCCACAGATGGCTCAGGGCAATAATCCCAGAGGATGAATTCACCCTGGAAATGGGGGAAACCCACAAGTGTACAGTGGACCGGACCTATATATAAAATAGTACAGCTCACGGGAGACTCTGATGTGTTCTATCCTAACAGTGACACCAGACCCTAATAGGGAAACTAGGGTGAATGTCACCATAGAGAGTAAAGAATATTCCTTCCGAGTTGACACGGGTGCAACGCGTTTGTGCATACGAGAAGGCAAATTTTCCTTGTCCGGCGAGGCAATAGATACCCAGAGTTTCACTGGAGCTCATAGTAGAGTTCCCTTTACAGATGCACTCCCAGTCTCAGTGGGAGAGCGTGAAATGAATGTACCTCTATTATATTCACACCAGACCCCAGTAAATATTCTGGGTCGGGACCTGATGACTAAACTAAACATGACCATCTCGTTTACTGAGGATGGTATAGTATGCTCTACTCCAGGAATGCATTATTGAAACGTGTGTGAAATGATCAGAGCATACTCAGGACGTATAGCTATGGGAGCTATACCGTTAGAACCAGAAGTCTTCGCATATGGCATGCGGGTGCTTATGGCGGGACTGCCAGGCCTCGAAGATAAATCTATGAGGACACCTGATGAGTTTCAATTCAGGCCAAGAATACCCATGCATGAAGAGGAGGGACAAGTATTTCCCTTGGTAATACAATATGCCGCAGTGCGGGGAAAAGTGGTCTTGGTTGAAGGATATGACGATGAAGGCAGACAATGGTGTGCGATTATTGCCATTGAAGAAGGGTATCGAGTGACTGACGTCACCGATGACGATCTGTTCGAAGAACACCCTGACCTAGAAGAGAAGGGTAGAGGTGAGTTTCATATTTTGGGCCAAAATGATCAAACGAGAGGTGCCACAGAGAAAGATGCTGGCACTGGTACGCCCTGAATACTTTGAGGATGACATGGCCCAAGTGCCTGCCGCAGTATGGACTACAGGGCCCTATGATGTAGGTCTCCTGAAAGGGGCGGGTGAAGTGAAAATCAAACTGAAACCAGGAGCAATTTTACCACGAGCGCGACAATATCCCATGTCCAGAGAGGCAGATAAAGGAATAGCAAAGACAATCTCCGACATGATGGAGCAGGGTATACTAGTGACGTCAGAATCACCTTGCAACACAGTGATTTACCCTGTCAAAAAATCAAAAGGAGGGTCTTGGCGTGTAATCCAAGATTTACGAGCATTAAACAATATAGTTGAAGCTGATATCCCTCTAGTCCCTAATCCATCCACAATTCTGTGCAACATACCCACTGAAGCAAAATATTTCACAGCAATCGATTTGAAAAATGCATTGTTCTCAATCCTGTTGCACCGTGACTCTCAAGACCTGACGTCATTTACTTTCAGAAAAATGCACCTGAAAAGTACGAGGTTGCCACAGGGGTACTGTGAGTCTCCATCCAGTTTCAACAGAGTCCTGCAGATGGACCTAAGCAATATTGTGGTGGACAGTGTTGTTTTGCAGTATGTAGATGACATTCTGATCTGCAGCACCACTGAAGAGCAATGCAGGCATGACTCTGTGCAGCTATTGACTATACTGGCTGAGAAGGGATACAAGGTTGATAAGGAGAAGTTGCAGTACTGTCAGCCAGAAGTGTAATACATAGGCCAACTGATCTCTCATGAAGGGAAAAAGGTAACCCCAGAAAGGGCTGAAGCTATCATGAACACGGCCAAGCCGCGCACAATAAAACCGATGCGAAGCTTTTTAGGCCTGTGCAATTATGTCAGAGCGTGGGTCTTTGACTACAGCTCTTACACCAAGCCCTTGCTTCAGGCCCTAAAAAAGGCCCAGACAACAAGGGAAGATATCGAGTGGAATGAAGCAATGGAGAAAGGGTTTACAGAACTCAAAGGGGCAATTTGTAAGGCCCCAGTTCTCGGGATTCCTAATTATGCAGAGGAATTCTACTTGTTCTCACATAGTGATGGCAGTTTTATGACGGCAGTGCTCGCACAGCGAACCTCGCTGGGGTACAAGCCCCTAGCATATTACAGCAGGAATCTGGACCCAGTCATGAAGGGCCACTTCCCATGCGAACAAAACCTAGCTGCTGCCGCATTCGCTATCGAAAAGGCATTGTCCATTGTGATGGGATGCCCCATGACATTGTATGTTGAGCACTCACTGTTTGCCATACTAGAGAAGCCAAAGGCCACACTGACATCTCAAAGAGCATCCGCCTATGAGATGATTATCTCCAACCCATCGATCACAATATTTCGATGTAAAACTGTGAACCCTGCTACATTCATAGTTGAACCATTCACAGAGGGAGAACCTATACATGACTGTGAGAACTATGAGGAATTCTGTGATGAGATCCCCAGGGTAAAAGAGAATGCCCTGGCGAGTGGGGAGATCGTCTTTATTGATGGGTCTTCAAGAATCGACCAAGAAGACGGACAAAGGTATACTGGCGTTGCCATGATAAAACACCTAGCGAATGGGGAATTTCGAGTACTCGTTAGTGCACGAATACCATCTCATTATTCGGCACAAGCTGCAGAGCTGTTGGCATTGATACTCGCCATTTAGAATCATGCAGACGAGGAAGTGACGGTGTACAGTGACTCTGCCTATGTGACATCCACAGTGCACGCAGGCTTAGCACGATGGAAAAGGAGGGGCTACCTCCGAGCAGATGGCACACCAGTGCAACATGCAGCCTTATTGGACTGGCTGATAAAAGCACTACAGCTCCCAGTGGGCATAGCGGTCGTGAAATGCGCCGCTCATACCAAGGGGACAGATTTCGTGTCACGCGGAAATCATGAAGCGGACACTGAAGCCAAGCGCATGGCATCCAAAACTGAAACAATCATGGATGTGGAGGTGGCACGTACCCATGAATGAATGTTGGTAGCGCAAGCCACACCGGAGGCCTATAGCAATATGGGGCAGACCCAGCTAATCGAGCTCCAAGGGGAGGCACCACAAGAGGAGAAGAATTTGTGGAAGCGTCAAGGGTGTTCTTTAAACCCCTCTGACGGGCTGTGGAGGCAAGAAAGCACTGGTAAACCAGTAATGCCTGTCACTCTCCTGAAGGTAGCATTAGAAAAACTGCACTACCCCATCCACATGACAAAAGAAAATCTTGCTGCAACGCTCGCAGAAGACTGTTCACGCCGAATTTAGCGGAGCATGTTGCATTTTTTATGGTGAACTGCATTATCTGCCAGCAATTCACCGCTGGGCACACATTAAAAGTAGTGAGAGGAATCATTCCCAGACCAAATGGACCATTCCAGCACTTACATATCGACTACGTTGACATGATTCAAGTGTGCAATGGGTACAGGTATTTAATTGTGGTGGTGTGTCCCTTCTCTAGATGGATAGAAGCAGGCCCCTGTACACACCCTGATGCTGCCTGTGCTGCTAAGTTCCTGGTGAGGGAAGTGTTGCCTAGATGGGGGTGTGCGAGGTAATGAGATCAGATAATGGGGGCCCACTTTGTAAATTCAGTGTTCGAACAAATTAGTTCATTGCTTGGTATAAAGCACAAATTCTCGTCGGCGCATCATCCAGAGGGGAATGGGATATGTGAACGGATCAACGGCATGCTTAAACAGGGGATAGCCAAGTTGAAGCTCACATTAAAAAAGGGATGGCTGCACTGCCTAACACTGGCATTGTATGCACTTCGGAACCAACCAGGCTCCGACCATCACCTCATGCCGCACGGGATAGTTACAGGCAGAAGGATGAGGACCCCACTTACCCCCAGAGATAGAGCTAGATGTGATGCCCAGCCAACTAGGGAGGTTCTGGGAGCAGAGATGAAAGCCTATCTTGACTGTTTGACATCCAGCGCCTTTGTCATTTCAGGCCAGCTGTAGCGACGGCGGAAAGGGGACAGCACAGCACAAACCACAACAGATAGTGCTGATGCAGGCGTAGCTCACAGCCTTTGTGTGCCCCTCGTCTTAGCTGGTGACAGCGTCCTCGTAAGAAACTTTACCAGGAAAAGGTGGGACAAGCCAAGATTTAATGGCCCTTTCATTGTAGAAGACTGCACCCCCTCCGCCGTTAAGCTCCAGGGCAGAAGGGCATGGATCTTCCTAAATGACATTAAACCCTACATAGGAGAGAGCTTTCCTGCTGCATCCAACTGCAAAGAAGCAACAGACAACAGGGAAGAACCTCAGCACATGCAGACAAAATCCATGGTGAGGAAGAAGGACGCATGAGCAGAAAACCAAGACAAAGAACCCGAATGCAAGTGTGGCATAAAACTGGAAAGGTTCCCCAAGCAAAGGGGGATAAGGACATAATGAACACTCTGTACATCCCAGTTGCATGGTAAAGGAAAGCACATCCAAAGCCACAACAACATTGATAAAATGAACTGTTGAAAGCACAACATGCCCAAAGTGATACAAGAATCAAGACCCTGATAGACTGTAAACAAACCCTTGCCTGAAAGTGCAACAGAGTATCCTGAAGCAACCAGTATCGAGACTTTGATCATAGAATTTATGGTACATTCCAGCTGAAATCTCAAGTGGGATGTGCTAACCTACTTTCAACTCGTGGTGTTATCACACCTGTCACTCATAGGGAGAGAAGTCAGCATCACAGACTTCATTCGAGATCCTGCAACCAAGAAGGTAATCTGGCAACTGCTGACTGTCATAACGGAAGCCTTCATCAAAGTGCCCGAGCACAGCGAAGAGGACACAAATGCTCCCACCTCAAGTGATCATTGACGAACTTACATATACCCTATTTTTCCGCATCATAGAGGAATGCCCAAGACTCGTCGGGAGAACCACAGATACCCTAACCTTTATCAGAGATCCAAGAAACAATGAATTTCTCATCCAAGTATGATACAAATTGAATTACGTGGTTGCAATCCACGCAGCAGGAAAGTGTAAAAACTGTGAATCAAAAGAAAAGCTTGTGATCAGGACACAACCAAACAGGGCAAATTTCCCTATCACCCGAGGACACCCAGCTTGCGCACAATGTCCTGTTTAGATTAGTCACAGACTATCCGGAAATGGTGGGGAGGCCTGCAGATGTTGACGTCATCACCTGTCTTAGAGATCCGGCCAATGCCCCACACATGGGCACACTCCTCCAAGGCATAATGCTCCAGGTGGAGCTGTCCAACTTCCAGCGAGAATTCCTAACGAGATTCCAGTGAGACTTTTAGCTGAGGGACAGATCGAGGAGACAAAAACTGTTAACGTTGAAAAAAAAAGCCTGTGATCTAGAGGCTAGAAAATCAGAGCAAATGTCATTAACACCAGAAGACAGACAATATGCATACCGTGTTTTCTTCCACCTCATTGAAAACTTTCCAGAACTAGTGGGTAGACCCAGCAATGTTCACATACCTGCATTCCTCAGTAATCCAGCAAAAAACGTGCAACTGAACAGGCTCCTGAGGGCTATTGCAGTGCAACTAAGATGCAATTATGGACATCCACTGCTGAGGAGAGCCTTAGAAGGAGGAAATCCAATATAGAACTTTGTCGTCATCATTTCACTGTGGAGCAGATAGAGAAAAGAGACACTGTTCTTCAACTTGTCGCTGAGGGACCGAGAGAAAGGAGCAGATCCAAGAACTTCACCATCTTATTTTCCTTTTTCTTCATTTTTATTTTTGTCTATTTTTTCATATGTTCACTTTTATTTTTAATTTTTGTTTTTATTTTTACGACATTCTATTTTTGTATGATTTTTAGCAGTTCCATCTTTTCAGCCTTTCACAGTAAACAGATTCCTTCATGTCCTCAAGGCCGAGGCAAATTGGAGAAGTGCCCTGGGACGGTATTTATTATAGAAATGCAGAATGAATGTGATGTGCTAAACCCAGTAGTCTAACCTTTCTCCATAGTTTAGCAAACGGTACTGTACTGCATATCCAGAGAATACTGTCTTCACTCGTGAGAAAGGACCTTTGAATAGCACTCATCACTTTAGTAGTTACTGAACCTTGGAGCAACAAGATCAGAATAAGAAAAAGAAATAAACTATTGACTATGGACTTGATCGACATGGGGGCCCAGAACAGCAACTTAGTTTTACCCCAAACAGAGGGACGCCCCGCTTCCCTGGAAGGAAATGCTGCCAGCTATCGTATGACTATAATGTGTATATGCATAGTAATTATCGTTGTGTTTTTATCCTTGACTATAGGAACTGCATGTTTTATTGGTGCATGAAGTGTCCCAATGTCAATGCACCTGCCAGATAATGTACATACAAATCCCACAAAAGCACTCAGACCCTATATAGTGATTCCAGGTCCAAGAAAAGCTAAAAATGAAGCAAATGATTTAAAATTAAATGTAATTAGCAGTGATACATATACACATGAGGTGATGAATGAGAGAAAAATCTGGAGACAGGGTCAGCACGGAATGAATGATAATGTAGCACTGGCCACAGCACGCACCCACACACAGAATGCACACCAACAAGGGCAAGTGTCAATGGCTACAAGGCCTCCAACGAAGGCAGTAGAAAAGGAGAGACTGCCTGCCGAACTTTCAATTCCAGAGAATAGTGGAGATAACCAAGAAAAGCCAAGAGAAATGCAAAAGAAGGAGGGAATGGCAAGATCCCTCAAAAGAACAGAAGTGGCCACAAAAAACAAAACACATGCTAATAGAGTATTTGTTCCCATTCATAGTCCAAGCAGAGAAACTACACGAGGAGCTGAAAAACAGAACTATAGAAGCTATAACTGCAAGCACACCTGCTCCAACGCAAGGAACAAGCCACAGGCCTACAACACAGCCACAATTTGGGAGGTTGATGAACCAATGGTGGTTATGGGAAGTTTATGGCAGACTGCAAAAGGGAAGGAAAGGAAGCACAAATCCTCCCCCTACCACAGCGACGCAGTTGAGGCAGCCTGCTCCATCGAGATACCGGAAGTGGAAAAGCAGCACAGATGCATTCAGAGACGTAGTAATAGCAAACTACAGAAGAACGCTGAGAATCAAGAGAAGCCCTCATGAAGATAACAATGAACTTAATGATTACCTGGACAGCACAGCCCATCTCGGAAACAACATATGGTACCAACACATGAAGGAAGTGGGACGAAGGCAGTCAGAAGGAGAATGCTTCGTCTGTGCACTCCTACCATACAGCATGGGAAAATCCAAGATCTTCGTGGCTGTAGAAATTGATGTCCCTAAAGCACACTGTATGTCACATGTAGCAATGTGCAACACCAGAGGACAATTTATGGGAAGAGACACCTTGTTGATATGGGCCAACGAAAAGGATTACCCGGCTGAAAATGGCTACATCCAGGACATTAAAACAAGAAACCAAGTGCACACCAGAAATCATGTAATCAGATAGGAGAACCCTGGCGTCAAAGGATCAGGGATAAAATGGGAAATAAACCCAAGACTGAACGTTCAAGGAAAAACTGCAGAGTAGGCCCAAATCTGGAAGAACAGAGGACAAATGCAGATCTGAGGGTCAGTGGTCTCCCCAGATGGATGGGAAGACAGAGTAGTAATCTGCCGAGCGTGGATGGTCATTGGAGCCTGCAAGTAAGCAATAGAGAATTCACAGAGGTTATGCAAACCTCTGTGGCCAAATCTGGAAGAACAGAGGACAAATGCAGATCTGAGGGTCAGTGGTCTCCCCAGATGGATGGGAAGACAGAGTAGTGTAGGGGAGGAATGGCCACGAGGCCCTCCTCACCTACAGCTCCCTCCCCAGGTGGGGACCATGGCTCGGTGGGCGCACCCTCATGCCACCCGGGCCCAGGTGGAGGGGGGTTCACCCGCCGACGACATTGCCCACACGCACCCCGTCTTTGCATTTACCAAAAATTAAGTTAGGCCTAGACGCCATCTTGCCTAGCAAACATGGTGTGAGTTCAGCACACTGTAACGAGGCCCCCACCTTTGGAGGGCCTTTCATGCATCTCTGTCGCCTCAGCAGCCCTGACAGATCCGCTGCGAGTGCGTTCCCATGAGAAAGTCGGAGATGAGCTAAACCCGAGATGCCAACACGGCAACATTATATTAGTAACAATGTGATATTGCACCCCGTATGACCCGGACCGCAAGGCCGGGGTAGCGAGGAAAAAAGCTGAAGCATCACTATCTGAAGAAGGTAGAAAACAATTCAAGTATTGGTATTAATGAACTACCTCTGTTTAAAATGTGAATAAGCCATAAAAATGTAACGTTATATGATATCCCTCCAGGTCTGGACTAATGCTGCTATAACCACGGAGAAAGATGTTGACCAAACGTGTAACCTCTATCTGTAAAAGTGTTTTTCAATAGTATGTAGAAACTTGAACTTATATATGTTTTTTAATTCACCCAAAGCGGCGAGCATCAATCTCTGTAGGCCATAACCTAGATATCCCTCGTATAACGTCTAATGTACATACAATACGCACACAATGTAGTGAATATAATGTTAGGTAATGAAAAGGTACTGGAACCGACTGTATTAAAGAAATGTGTAACGAAATTGAAGTATATATATATGTGTCTAAATAACGTCAAAATAAGGCAGAACAGTATAGAACTTCTGCACCCACTGATCAGCAACGCACGAGGAAAATACCTTTGTGGATATATGCAAGGCCATTCCCTCTCCCACCCCACCAAGCCTGCCAGATAAAAAAGCTAAGACTTGTGCCGCGCTCCCTCACCTCCCCCAACCAAGCTGGCGTTACTTCAGAGAGTCAGAGGCCCCGGCGCCGCAACCAAGGCCACAGCCCGCCACCTGTGTTATTTACAGCACGGTAATAAACCCACGGATGAACCCACTGATCTACCAGCACCCTCTCATAAATCCCACGAACCCCCCAAGAATCCTGACCCCGTGTAAGGACGACCCCCATCATTGGGACAAGACACAGAGACCCATCTATATAATAACTTCTAACGCAGCAGACAGACATGTATCATTCGGCCCAGGCCCCAGAGCCCCGTCCCGCGACCTAAAATACCGGTCAATAGGACACAGGTAAATCTCACCCCAACCGACAACCACCAGACCTCTCACGAGGTGCATTCCTCATGTGTTGTGTTTATTTTATAAGATAAGCTGTTGAAGCGATTTATTAATGAACTTAAATGTCATTTTCTGAATAACTGCAGTGTGCATGGCCTAGGGCAAATGAGACAGGAAAGGTATTCGTCATTGTCACAGGCTGCCCCAGCACATCAACACCGCACGGATGACCTCAAGCCGGCCTGCCAGGCCCAACCCAACCCACGAGGCTGACCAGTGACGCCGTCCCGCCAAGACCAACCCCGCTGCAGCAACACCTATAGTTAGTCGACGCCACCCAATCCCTATTGACTTGTGCCCCCTATAGTGTTTAGGTGTTGATGACGTTTTTTGTATTAGAAATACGCCTGTCTTTGCTATTGTCAGGCAGAGCGCTCTCGTAGGTTGCAGAGTTCTTTGCATGCCTTATTCTTGGATAAACTCCCACTTACGCTCACCCGCACTCTGTCTTGGTCTTATTCCCACTACGGGAGAGTCCCTTATTGTCTCTCATTGCGGGGAGGATCGTGCTGAATTGGGGGCGCTTCCCTTCAGTGGTGACCCCGACGTGATATCTCCAAATTATTTTTCCTAACTCCTTCTTAACGACCCCCTTGTGGCACGAGAATCTCCGGTCGAGAAGGGATACGCACGGTGAGCCGTCTCCGGGAGGCCGCCCGCCAACGGCGACCGGCACAATAAGAAGTGCGCACTCAATGAGAAAGGGTACGGGATCCCGATTGGAAAAAAATCCCCTTTGAGTGCCGCTCGCCGGAGCCAGGGGCTGACCGTTGAGTTACCGGTGACGCCGCCTGGACGGACCCAGTTTCGGAGAGTATCGGTTCAAGACGGGCACGTGAGTACCGAGTGCGAGTGATCGTCAAGGGGAAAAGAAGGGGAATTGGGAATAAAAGAACGGGGACAGGTAGAGGAGAAGAATATCGGGGGTCTACTACAGACGGGTCTTGAAACTTTCTTTATTCTTTCTTTTGCATATGGCCATTAGGAGTAAGAAATAAGTGACGTGGTAGAAGTGACGGAAACCTAGCTCCGAGAGGGGGTGGAAGGCGGCGCCGCATAGTGCTATCTAGACTAGTACTGGGAATATATGAAGAAGTGAGAAATAAGTTATTGGTGTCTAGCAAAAGGAGACACCGGGAATATTTTTTAGTGATTGTGCTCTCTCTCTCTATTTCTTCTTTTTCCATTTCCACGGGGTAGGGGGCGAAAATGAGAAGGGTATAAAGAAGTTAGAACATCTTAAAAAGTGGGGACTCAGTAGTGACACGTACAGACGTGAACACAGTAACCTTAGCAGGAAAACAGGGACAGCTGGCTAGGGAGGAAAGGGAGGAGAAAGACAAAAGTGTGAGTGGAAAGCATTGTGAAGGGTGCGCGCACCGTACGAGTGTTAGAGACGAACGGGTGGCCGCGAGGTGGTGTCAGAGAGTGTGGCCATAACCAGTACTTGATCAATTACAAGTGAGATCACATAAGAGTGCCTGGGAATGGGAAGGAGATGAGATATGGTGAGTGAGAAGAGATTTGTGCAGTGAATAACAGTGGGTGATAATTTTAAGAGGTCCGCTCTTGTCTGTGCCATAAAGGAATACATACGCATATTCACACCTAATAAAAAGTAACGAAAGCGAACGCGGTAGCGCTAGCGATTTAAAGGATGGGGGCTGAAACTCCCTTGTCACACATTTGCAAGAGCTTGCCGGGATATGCTGAACGCATAAATAAATATCATGATCAATGGTTAACAGAATTGAAAGGGGAGGGGTTGCCCCAGATTTGGCCAGAAGGAGGGTCTTTTGACAAAAGCGTTCTTGATATGGTATGTACATGTATTCGCCTCAAGTATAAGGGAAAACAATGGCAGAATAGGAAGGAGATATTGGATCTTTGGAGATTGTTTGAGGAAGTACCCCCACCCAAAGCTCCAGCTCCAAATATTGATTTACCTTCCACCACAGACAATCCACTAATGATCCCGCGAGAGGAAAAGGAACAGTTAAGTACAGAACAACCTGCGGAAGTGGTTATGTTGTACCCAATATTACCTAAACCAGCCCCTGCAGCAGGATACAGCGACCCGATTTATGTGCCTCCCCCTTCGACCAGCACGCCACAAAGACCAACTGCACCCCCTCCGTGTATTAAAGAAATAGTGTTTAGGTGTTGATGACGTTTTTTGTATTAGAAATACGCCTGTCTTTGCTATTGTCAGGCAGAGCGCTCTCGTAGGTTGCAGAGTTCTTTGCATGCCTTATTCTTGGATAAATTGTTTTCTACATTCTTCAGATAGTGATGCTTCAGCTTTTTTCCTCGCTACCCCGGCCTTGCGGTCCGGGTCATACGGGGTGCAATATCACATTGTTACTAATATAATGTTGCCGTGTTGGCATCTCGGGTTTAGCTCATCTCCGACTTTCTCATGGGAACGCACTCGCAGCGGATCTGTCAGGGCTGCTGAGGCGACAGAGATGCATGAAAGGCCCTCCAAAGGTGGGGGCCTCGTTACAGTGTGCTGAACTCACACCATGTTTGCTAGGCAAGATGGCGTCTAGGCCTAACTTAATTTTTGGTAAATGCAAAGACGGGGTGCGTGTGGGCAATGTCGTCGGCGGGTGAACCCCCCTCCACCTGGGCCCGGAGGCACACAGAGGGTGGACATAGAGAAGTTAACGAGTGACTTAGAGTCGAGGCTTACAGTGGCAAGAGATGAACTCTCAAGAATAAAAGACATATGTGAACGCACAGCATGCGCCCCCACGCAATCTGGGCGCACGTCTAGAGCGTCGAGCGAAAGTAGACAAATTGAGGAAGGATGGAAAAAGGGGGAAATACTGTTCAGAATTGAGGAAGAACCGACCAGGATAATAGAAGTAGGGACAGCAGAAGGAAGCATTGGTGATGTCTCGCGAGAGAGAGGGATCAGAGAGGATTTGTTATGTGATGTCAGAGGAGGGGGGGATGAAAGTGATAGATTGAGCATGGCAGTAGGAGGAGACGGCGAGGAGCTAGATGGTGCATGTTCACTGGGGACTATAGAAGATGAATGGATGGGACGACTAAGAAATAGGGTGGGGAAGATGGCGTCATTAGAGTCAGCAGTGACTAAGGAAAAGGAAGCTGCAACGGCAAAAGGGAAATTACAACTCCCATTACTCCATAGGGGGGGCGGGAGGCCAAACTATATACCGTGGGCTCAGATGGACAAGGCTAATTTAATGAAATTACTACCACAGCTGTCAGGAGGGGCAAGCAAGTGGATATATGCATTTGAGAAACATACCGCTGGTATACCGCTGGCAGTAGGCGATGTGAAAAGCCTACTAGTGTCCGCAGTAGGGGATCAGGCAGACAGAGTGTGGGCTAAAGCGGGTTTTCCAGCTGTAACTTTAGAGTGTGATCGCCATGATGGGGCTTCTTTTAACACCGTGCGAGCAAGGGTGTGGGACGCACTGCGGGAAACCTTCCCAGATACCCCTGATTTGCAGTCAGTAATGCAATGTACCATGAATGACGGGGAGGACGCTATGGATTACATTCTCCGGGTGCAGGAGATGTGGAGAGCGGAAACGGGTACGCCCTGGCACCAATCCACGTCTCTATTTTACTTCATCATTAAGAGAGGGCTCCCAAAGGAAGTGCAAAAGGCACTAGATAAAATAGCAGGTGTTGAGGCAAAAGGCTGGCCGGAGATCCAAAGCATAATAGTACACCATTGTAAACGGATCAAAGAAAGAGAGAGGGAAGTAGCACAGAAAAGGTTGGCGGATGAGGCGAAGTTGGTGCAATCAAAATTGGTGAAGGTCGCAGCAGCGGTAGCGGGACTCCCACTCATACGGGAGGGAGAGGAAGGAGAGGAGGGGCAAATAGCAATACAAGGAAGAATAGCAGCGAATTGGGCAGGACAAGGGCAACGACAGTGGACAGAGCAGGAGCAGAACGGAGGTCCAACGTGGCAAGAGTGGGCCCCAAGAGGAGGAAGAGGTGGGTACAGGGGTCGAAGAGGAGGACAAGGGTATGGAGGAATGGGAGGAAATGGGTGGCAGGGTCCCAGAGGTCCACAGGGGAGCTGTTGGAATTGTGGGAGATGGGGGCATTACTCAAGGGAATGTAGGAGCAGACAAAACAACGGTTTCCAAGAGATAGAACAGTACGGACACCCCCATCCAGGAAGCCCCTACGGCCTCCCCATGGGACAATACCAGCAACCAGACAATGTAGTACAAAGGAGTAACGCACAACTACACGGACATCAGTACCGAACACAAACCAGCCCACAGAATAATGACAATGTGCACTACACGCCTGGTAACACTTTCGCCACAGTAGCTAATGGGGCACCCGCCCCCGCACCTTACAGTGGAGTGTCAGTAGATTCGGGGAACATTTTCGATCAAGGGGGGGCAATGAGACACCCCGCATAGGACAGCCCACAGAGAGCACTTGCGTGTCCAGTACTGTCTACGACCCACAATGCATCAGAGGAACCATTGATAGGAGCGCAGATAGGAGACAGGCAATTCATATTCATGGTGGATTCGGGAGCGGAGAAATCATGCATTAGAGAGGGCCGGTTCCCGTTATCTAATAGAACGTTAGAGACGCAGGGGTTCTCTGGGGCTGTAATTGAAGTTCCTTACACAGAGGTATTGGATGTGACAGTGGGGGGTAAAACAGTGAAAGCACCCTTACTGTACTATGAAAACTCTCCCATCAACTTACTGGGGAGAGATCTCTTGAGCAAACTAAACATGACAATATCATTCACAGGGAGCGGTATCGTATGTTCAACGCCAGGCATATGCCCCCTCCGTATATTAGCAGTAATACACGGCCACACAATCATGAAAGAGATCAGAGGGGTACCAAGAAATGAGGAGATGTTTGTTGAAGGTATGAGAACATTGGCTCTCATAGTACCAGAACTAAAAAGGGTGGAGTGGAGGATCCCAGCAGAATTCCTTTTTCGTCCCATAGCAAGCCCTGACACTGCTCTTGGGGCAGTACTATCGTTGGATTTGCATGCAATACATGTATCAGCAAACAGAATATGTGTGATTGGTATTGACATGGAAGGGTGTGAGTGGCGGACAGTATTGTGTACAAATGCAAATATCCCGCTGAGAGAGCTCTCGGACGAGGAGCTATTTTCTGACACTGAGGGAGATGGTGAAGTAGTGATGGAACTGGCAATGCCCTGCGACATTGTAGTTACAGCCAGACAAACTAAGGTTGAACTAATGGCGGTAGTAGGAGCACCGCACACATTTTTTGATGAAGACATGAGGTCAGTACCCACTAACTTATGGACTAATGGCCCCCACGATGTAGGGTTGCTGCATGAAGTTCAGCCTGTGGTGATAAAAATAAAACAGGGAGCAATACTACCCCGGGTGAAACAATATCCACTGTCGCGAGAAGCAGAAGAAGGGATCAGAGAGACAATAGAAGCACTGCTAGCACAGGGTATAATCGTGCCCTCAAACTCCCCATGCAACACATGCATTTACCCAATCAAAAAAGCGAAGGGGGGTTCATGGAGGATGATACAAGATTTACGCCCACTGAACGATGTGGTAATGAAGGAGTTCCCTTTAGTCCCGAACCCGGCGACAATACTGTGCAACATTCCAAAAATAGCATCACACTTCACAGTAATTGACTTAAAAAATGCATTTTTTTCGATTCCCTTAGCAGAAGAGAGCAGGTACTTGACAGCATTTACATTGGGAGGAAGGAGGTTCGAACACTGCAGACTACCACAAGGATATTGCGAGAGCCCAAGCATATTTAACAGGGTACTACATGAAGATCTGGGGAATTTGTCTGTAGAAAGCACAGTGATTCAGTACGTTGATGATTTATTGGTTTGTGCACAGGCTGAGGAAGAGTGCAGACAGGACTCGATAACACTCTTGACATTATTGGCAAATAAGGGGTACAAGGTGGACAAGGGGAAGTTACAATACTGTCTGACAGAGGTCCTATACTTGGGTCAGTTGATATCAAAGGATGGCAAGCGAATTATACCAGACAGGGCACAGGCGATTAGAACAATTGGGGAGCCCAAAAAAGTAAAAGAGATGCAGAAATTTCTGGGTATGTGTAACTATTGCCGAGCATGGATATTGGACTATGCGGCGTACACAAGGCCCCTGCTACAGGCACTGAAAGAAGCACAACAAGAACACAAACACATAGAATGGACAGAGGAGATGAACACAGCATTTAACTCACTAAAAGAGCTGATATCAAGCGCTCCAGTACTAGCAAACCCAGATTATGGGCGCGAATTCTTCTTATTTTCACACTGCAAAGGAACATTGATGACAGCAGTACTGACACAGAAAACATCTTTAGGGCACAAACCACTCGCTTACTATAGCGGCACCCTAGACGCAGTAATGCAAGGTCATTTCGCGTGCGAGCAATCCCTAGCTGCAGCCGCGTTCGCAATTGAAAAAAGTGCCACGATAGTGATGGGCTGCCCGGTGACACTGTTTGTGGAACACTCACTTTTTGCAATATTAGAGCGAACAAAGAGCACATTGACAACACAACGCGCCACAGCATATGAGATAATATTGTCCAGCGCTAACATCCATATAGTAAGATGTAAAACAGTGAACCCAGCCACATTCATCACAGAGGCATGCACCGTAGAGGACATGCAAAACCACAACTGCGCCACGTACACAGGTGACGAAAGTAAGGATCCAGTGATTTTTGAAAATGCCCTGACCGAGGGTGAGGTGTATTTTGTGGACGGGTCAGCATCAATCGACATGGAGACAGGAGAAAAGCATGTGGGTATGGCAGTGGTACGATTAGAGGAAGATGAATATGAGATACTAGTACAACACCGCCTCCCATCACACTATTCAGCGCAAGCAGCAGAACTAATAGCGCTAATAGAAGCATTGCATGCCGCCAAGGGGTGCGCAGTGACCATATATACAGACTCAGCATACATGACAACAACAGTTCACGGTGGGTTGGCCCGGTGGGGGCGGAGAGGGTTCCGACGAGCAGACGGAACGCCAGTCCAGCATGCAGAATTATTGAAAGAACTGATTGAGGCCCTGCAAGACCCCACGGCAGTGGCCATCGTAAAATGTCAAGCTCATACCACCAATACAGATTTTGTATCTTTGGGGAACGCGGCAGCAGACGCCGCTGCCAAAGCAGCTTCATATCTACAAAAAGGTGAAATAGGAGAGTACATGTTGCACCACACAGCAAGCCAAGAGGTCCCCACAGGATACAACATGATGTCCACACAGGAGATAATAGAGCTGCAAGAGGGAGCTAGTGCAGAGGAAAAATTGCTGTGGACTAAGAGAGGATGCAGCAAATCACCGACTGATTTATTGTGGCGACAAGAAAGTTCAGGAAAAGTGGTAATGCCAATTACGCTGTTAGAAATAGCATTTCAACAACTACACTTTCCTGCACACAACACAAAGAAACACATAATGGCAGAGATACAAGAAGATTGGTTTGCACCTTGCCTCCAGGAACACGTCACAAGGTTAGCCCTAGAATGCACGACATGTCAAATTTACAACTCAGGTATGACATTGCGTACACTAAGGGGTACGATACCAAAACCAAGTGGCCCATTCAGAGAGCTCCACATTGATTATGTAGACATGGGAGAAAGGTGTAACGGGGCTCGATACATGATTGTGGTTGTATGTCCATTTTCGAGGTGGGTGGAGGCAGGCCCATGTGCCCGCCCTGACGCGAAGGGCGCCGCGAAGTTCCTAGTGCGGGAAGTGTTTCCGCGCTGGGGAATTTGCGACGTTATTCGCTCAGATAACGGGACGCATTTTGTTAATGAATTATTTAAAGAAGTGACTACATTATTGGGAATAAAGCACAAATTATGTTCGATTTATCATCCTCAAAGTAATGGCGTCGTGGAAAAGATAAATGGCCTGTTAAAAAGCAGATTATCAAAACTTTGTTTTTCCCTTAAAAAGACTTGGATGTACTGCCTGCCTTTGGCCTTGTTTGAACTACGAAACCAGCCAAGTAAGGATCACCATTTGTCCCCGCACGAGATCGTCACGGGAAGAAGAATGCATACAGCGCATTCGCCTCTCCGTGAGCGTTCTGATGCACACAGAAGCGCAGCTATATTGGGGGAGGAGTTCACAGAATATCTGCGAAAACTGACACGGGTAGCGCGCGTAATTGCAAAGCAACTAGCCCCCCCCTCGACAAGAGAGGAGGGGAACGCGACTGAACCAAACAGGTTGCCTGAAAAACCACTACAGCTAATGCCTGGTGACCTTATATATGTTAGAAGTTTTGTGCGGAGGTGGAACGCACCACGTTTCCATGGCCCCTATGAGGTAGTGTTTTGCACGCCTACAGCAGTAAAGGTTAAGGGCCTGCGATATTGGGTGCATTTGACAGACGTACGTAAAGCTTACAGCGCTGCGGAGAGTGAGGTGCAGGACGAGGCACAGGCAACAGCGGACGATGAAGTTGTGCGGAATGAATGATTGGAATTTTGTGTGCTTTATGAGATGAACAGTGAACACAATTAGCGCGCAACAAATGTCCTGGACTAAAACATGTACATATGTATATGTAAATTTTCTTTTTATTACAATTTTTGAAAGTTTTGCGTGGGGTTCTTTTTTCCTCTCCTGTGCTCTTTAAGATGTTTTTTATTATTGTTGTTTTTAAAATGTCATGTTTTTTATTATTTATATATATATATAGTAAGGTACGAATAATGATGATTGAAAGGCTACCTTGTCTGTCAACACACCCCCTCCCTCACCCAACCCTATATTTTATCACCGAAACGTTACAACGTGGAAATGCTTACATGTTTGTATTTAATGAACTCTTGTGTCTCAAACAGGATTTATCATGGCATCGAATGGGCAGCCTGCAACTAATAGATATGTTAGATTTAGAGAAATGTTAGTGGCTAGATTAACATATTCATTTGAATGTGGTTTATCAATATGTGCTATCGTGTTCTTCATCTCAATGTTTTGTCTGGTGTTACAATGGATTATAGCGTTCATCTCTACCGAGATGAACGAGGGGGGAGGGGGGAACAACACCACCCTTGCCCCTGGAACGAAAACAATTCCGACTGTAGGTATCAAAGAAGGTGATTTCTTGATCTGGGATGGATCACACTTTGTGTGGGGATACTATACTACACCACCCACTGCTGTCCTCTCACAATCGAGAACCAAAAATGTAAATAATGACACAATGTCCCAACCTGGAACATACAACAACCACACGATCCCTCCCGCCCCAATTTCAAACAACGATCTCTTGTTTATTAAGGAGGATGGAAAAGTGATTATGATGACAGAACACAAGTCCCTATATGAAGAATTAGAAAAGGGGGGTGGGAGGGAGGAAGGGGGGCCTGGTTCTTCACCTACTATAACGAGAAGGTACAGAAGAAGGGAGAAAAGTAGGCGGAGAAGAGAGACTGGTGGAAAAGGGTATGATGAGTATTATGGGCTAGGGTTAGACAAAATGGAAGACCCACGACACCCTCACCAAGCAAATAAATGGTATGCAGATATGAGCACAACAGCCAAACAGACAACCAATGAGAGCTGTTATGTCTGCTCACTTATCCCCCATGCATCAGGCACACCTAAAGTATTGTTGCCACGAGAATTGCCCATTGTGGATGCCCAATGTCTCCTTCATCTCACGCTGTGTAGAATAAAGAACACTTTTCAAGCACACGATGTCTCTTTCAGAATGCTACAGAACAACAAAACGTGCTATTCGCAAGCGTCTGGAGTGATCTGTCTTAAAGAACCTTTCTTTGCAATACAAGGGACACTGTTTTCCGAAAACAAATGGAAAGACGAAGAAGTGCTGTGCAAGGCAGAAGCACTGAAAGGTGTCCAACCGGAAAAGTTGCGGTGGATGGAAAGAACGTGCTTGCCAATATGGAAAGAACACATCCCTAAACTAACATGGGTAACAGCGATGGAGAAACCCTTCAAGCTACAAAGTGAAATACAAAACGAACTATGTTTCAAGGGAGAAGGAAAAATGGCAATGGGAACGAACAAGAACTGTAACAAAACTCTCACCATCCCAGATATGAAAAAAGGAACAGCAGCACTAATGGACACCTACTGGGTATGCGGAAACAAGGCGTACCTGCACCTTCCCCAATCATGGAGTGGTAGCTGCTCAATGGCCACTTTGCATTCAACACTAATGGTGATTCCAGAAAGCCATATTGACAGAAGTAACATGATGAAAGGAGGCTTGAACCAGAATGCAGCTTCTCCAACTACACAAGCGCACCTTTATGTCCTGTCCTCCGGAGGGAAAGGAGAAGAGCTCTCAAGGAACAAGCGAGCCTCGAACTACATATCACAAGCATCATCTGATTTATTGGCACAGATCCCAGACAAGTATCGCCTGTTCAGCTCCGTGGAAACATTCTTTGCTTCGCTAGTATCAAGTGTCCAAGCAAGAGCAAATGCAAAATGGCTCCAGATCACACGGTGGGAACTGATCCAGTTGGCCAATGACACTGAAGAAGGGTTCAACATAATAAAGGTGGAACTACGAGCTCTGCGATTAATGACCATGCAGAACAGGTATGTTCTAGACCTGTTAACAGCAATCGATGGAGGTGTTTGCCGAAAAATAGGAAGTGCGTGCTGCACGTTCGTACCTTCCGAAGACGCAGAAAATGGGTCCCTGTCCCACGTTATTGAAGCAGTACATAACCTGGGCGAGAAGATGAAAATGGAAGGTGGAGCTGAGGATAGCTCGTGGTTCGACAATATCTTCTCTTGGGTTCCCTCATGGCTTGGAGTGACAATGAAGTTCCTGATACCAATAGTGGTGATCATCCTTGTGATGTTCTGCCTGTGCCAGGTGGGCCTCCGATGTTGTGCTAATGCAGTTCCTAACGGTGCAATGATGATGGTGACAATGGGCAACTCCGGTGGTACAATTAAAGCAACACAAGAAGTACATGTGCAGACAGGAGCAGACAACACCCCCAGGTACCAGTTAGTGCCTATGTGCCGTGATAAGTACATAGTAGATAAGCTATGGCACACCACTATTAAAGAACCACGAGACGTAGAACTGGAATGGTATGAGGAGGTCTGGGTAGATCTGGAAGAAACTGGCGACTGTATATATTTAACATGTACACCAGACGAGTATGCTAGGAGAGGTGAGAGCTTAAGGGGGGTGTGCAGAGCATGGATGCCTATAAAAGGAACCCCTGCATGGGATGG
Organism: Ambystoma mexicanum; assembly: GCF_040938575.1. Taxonomy (NCBI): domain Eukaryota; kingdom Metazoa; phylum Chordata; class Amphibia; order Caudata; family Ambystomatidae; genus Ambystoma; species Ambystoma mexicanum. The sequence goes on from NC_090937.1 coordinate 335,594,205, forward strand.
TGCAGTGTTAGAGGAACAAGAATGTAGAAGATTGGAAGAGCTAAAGAAATTCGTTACTTTAAGTAACGAAAGGGGGGAAATGTAGGGGAGGAATGGCCACGAGGCCCTCCTCACCTACAGCTCCCTCCCCAGGTGGGGACCATGGCTCGGTGGGCGCACCCTCATGCCACCCGGGCCCAGGTGGAGGGGGGTTCACCCGCCGACGACATTGCCCACACGCACCCCGTCTTTGCATTTACCAAAAATTAAGTTAGGCCTAGACGCCATCTTGCCTAGCAAACATGGTGTGAGTTCAGCACACTGTAACGAGGCCCCCACCTTTGGAGGGCCTTTCATGCATCTCTGTCGCCTCAGCAGCCCTGACAGATCCGCTGCGAGTGCGTTCCCATGAGAAAGTCGGAGATGAGCTAAACCCGAGATGCCAACACGGCAACATTATATTAGTAACAATGTGATATTGCACCCCGTATGACCCGGACCGCAAGGCCGGGGTAGCGAGGAAAAAAGCTGAAGCATCACTATCTGAAGAAGGTAGAAAACAATTCAAGTATTGGTATTAATGAACTACCTCTGTTTAAAATGTGAATAAGCCATAAAAATGTAACGTTATATGATATCCCTCCAGGTCTGGACTAATGCTGCTATAACCACGGAGAAAGATGTTGACCAAACGTGTAACCTCTATCTGTAAAAGTGTTTTTCAATAGTATGTAGAAACTTGAACTTATATATGTTTTTTAATTCACCCAAAGCGGCGAGCATCAATCTCTGTAGGCCATAACCTAGATATCCCTCGTATAACGTCTAATGTACATACAATACGCACACAATGTAGTGAATATAATGTTAGGTAATGAAAAGGTACTGGAACCGACTGTATTAAAGAAATGTGTAACGAAATTGAAGTATATATATATGTGTCTAAATAACGTCAAAATAAGGCAGAACAGTATAGAACTTCTGCACCCACTGATCAGCAACGCACGAGGAAAATACCTTTGTGGATATATGCAAGGCCATTCCCTCTCCCACCCCACCAAGCCTGCCAGATAAAAAAGCTAAGACTTGTGCCGCGCTCCCTCACCTCCCCCAACCAAGCTGGCGTTACTTCAGAGAGTCAGAGGCCCCGGCGCCGCAACCAAGGCCACAGCCCGCCACCTGTGTTATTTACAGCACGGTAATAAACCCACGGATGAACCCACTGATCTACCAGCACCCTCTCATAAATCCCACGAACCCCCCAAGAATCCTGACCCCGTGTAAGGACGACCCCCATCATTGGGACAAGACACAGAGACCCATCTATATAATAACTTCTAACGCAGCAGACAGACATGTATCATTCGGCCCAGGCCCCAGAGCCCCGTCCCGCGACCTAAAATACCGGTCAATAGGACACAGGTAAATCTCACCCCAACCGACAACCACCAGACCTCTCACGAGGTGCATTCCTCATGTGTTGTGTTTATTTTATAAGATAAGCTGTTGAAGCGATTTATTAATGAACTTAAATGTCATTTTCTGAATAACTGCAGTGTGCATGGCCTAGGGCAAATGAGACAGGAAAGGTATTCGTCATTGTCACAGGCTGCCCCAGCACATCAACACCGCACGGATGACCTCAAGCCGGCCTGCCAGGCCCAACCCAACCCACGAGGCTGACCAGTGACGCCGTCCCGCCAAGACCAACCCCGCTGCAGCAACACCTATAGTTAGTCGACGCCACCCAATCCCTATTGACTTGTGCCCCCTATAGTGTTTAGGTGTTGATGACGTTTTTTGTATTAGAAATACGCCTGTCTTTGCTATTGTCAGGCAGAGCGCTCTCGTAGGTTGCAGAGTTCTTTGCATGCCTTATTCTTGGATAAACTCCCACTTACGCTCACCCGCACTCTGTCTTGGTCTTATTCCCACTACGGGAGAGTCCCTTATTGTCTCTCATTGCGGGGAGGATCGTGCTGAATTGGGGGCGCTTCCCTTCAGTAGTAATCTGCCGAGCGTGGATGGTCATTGGAGCCTGCAAGTAAGCAATAGAGAATTCACAGAGGTTATGCAAACCTCTGTGGCCAAAGCTAGTAAAGTTACTAACATGGGTCGAAGATAGAGGGGGACCCCTACAGATAGTGCCACTGGAGCGCCCAAAACTATCCTTCAGAAACAATGGCACAAGGAATATGGGAGAGAATCAAAACTGCGGACGAATCTTTAAAGCTCCAGGAATGACACAAAGAACCACAGTTATTATGGACCATTGCTGGGCGTGTGGATCCAAGGCATACATAAGGCTGCCGAAAAACTGGGGAGGCATATGCACACGAGTGAACGTCCGTGTTGCCGCACTAGTGTTCCCTAAGAATGACATGAAGTTGGACAGTTTCCCAAAAGCAGATGCTCATCTAAGAAGAAGAAGATCTGTGGAACTGATATCCAGGATGAAGAGGGAAAATTACTTTTCCCCCAAATCAGAAGAGGCATTCCATGCAATCCCGTACGAACATAGGCTGTTCAGCCTCACCTCAACAGTATTCACAACACTACTCCTGCCCCACATCCAAGTTGGAGTGAATGCTAAATGGTTACAGATAACCAGATGGGCGTTATTGCAGACCATCAATACCACTATAAAAGGATTCAACGCGATCAAAGAAGAGCTGAGAGCAGTCAGACTGATGACCCTCCAAAACAGATATGTGCTTGACATGACCACAGCAATGGATGGAGGTGTTTTTGCAAAAATCAGAGAATCATTTTGCACATTTGTACCATCACACGATGAAGAAAACAGAACCCCAACAGAGGCCATAAACATGCTGACAAGCCTGAAAACCAGATGATCGATGAAAGTGACGAAGTAGACAATGACAGCTGGTTTGGAGACCTATTCTCATGGGATCCACAATGGATGGCAGATATATTCAAGTTTCCGGGAGCTCTGCTAGCAATGATATTGCTAGGATTCTGTGTTATCAAGATAATCATTACACAAACATTGATTTCAAACCAGGATGGAAGCCCAGAGACCTGACCAATGAAGAAATAAGAGACTTTGTGAAAGCCAGCAAATTTGCACCAGAGGGAAAAAAGTTCAAATACCCTAAGAAACGAAGAAGGTATGAAGGAAGATGGATCTACTGCAGCCCAAATGGACAATGTCAGCAAATGACATGGAGCAAAGACGAACATGTGAAGACAGCAGCGAGTTTGAAGGGAGTGATAAAAATATGCACTCCAAAGGCTCACACATTCACACCATCATGTACCAACACAGAGGACGATAAGCATGACACTGAAGAAGCAAAAGCAATGAATGCAAACGAGATTTCAGAAGTGGTCGATCAACCGACCAGAGGGGGGAGTGTAGAGGAGGTCCCAGACATGGCCTGCACCCCTTCCCCTCATTTCGAGGTACCAGGAGCGCGCTCGCCAAGGTATGTGACGTATGAAGAGCAAATGAACCTACAAAGAGCTGCACTGGGACTCTGCCCAGTATACATCAGAAGATCCATACCGGTTGAAGCACCCATAACCAGACAACCCTGGGAAGCACGGTACCCTATCAGACAGCCATACCAGCCACTGATACGAAATGAGGAGTATCTACACACGGTCCACGAAGAGACCCCAAAAGCCCTAATGGAAGACCAGTGGAAATGAAACAAGGGCCTGAACAGATCCATGAAGGAACAAAAGCAGCTATCGAAGATAACACGCCAGTGCGAGTAACTATGAAATTGAACGGAATAGGCACAGTGAGGAGATAATGTTACAATGTGAGGAAACAGTGTTACGAGACAAGATGGAAGCAACCGTCCTGTTAAACGTGTGTAAATAGGCTTGAAACGCAAGATGCTAAGAAATCGATACTGCTTGCAATGCTTAGTAGAAGATAGAGTGGCAAGCGCCAACCATATATCTACCTCAATAAGGCTCATTATAAAAGTGCGACTCCACTTTGTAAAAGTAGAAAGGTACCCAGGCTGCCAGAGGCCAGACAGGCCAAGTTTCGAAACCCAGCCAAAGGCAAGAAAAGGAGCGGAATCGAAACTCAACAAAGAGTGTCTCATGCCTAGGAAATCGAGGTCAACCAGAGAAGGGGAGGAGAGCGTCAGCTCACAAGACTCCAACTTCAGAGCATACCAGCCTGCCTCATGAAGGTCAAGATAAGGGGGCCCATGCAGGTGGCTAGGCCAACACAGAATTAAATGCACTAAAAGCTGGAAACTGAAGCAGATTCATGATGAACTAACACGTGTACCATCGCCTGATGTCGTCCAGGACCCAAGGATGCCATAACTTAAGAGACTACAGTTTTGAGGCCATCCTTAGCCAACTAATTGAAACGTCGCCATAAAACACTGATTGATGGAAGGGAGGCAGGGTGAAACTTGGGACACCTGGCACAGGGGTGCCCATTTTGCATGCTGCTAATTAAAAGTGGAAATTTATGTCTAGGGGATAACCTGCCCAATCACAATGGACCAAGTTATCTTAAGTCCTATAGATATTGTAACCAATAGGATGTCGTAGTTGTAGTGAAGTCCATCACGCATGATGTAGAGGGATGGGCGTAGACGCCCACCCGATAAGAGTTATCCAATCCGTATGCCCTATTATCATATACAGATATAACACCTATATTTAAGTTACCTTTCCTAACCAATTATATTGCATATCGAGTTTTGTAAAGTTAGACATCAATGATGACGAACATTGCCTATCAAAATCTCTGTTTAATTGATCTCACTACAGCTGATTCCCATGTGTTTCCCTGTTTGATGTATGCATCATTAAACAGACTTCCCTTTGCCAAACTACAGAGTCCTCGTTATTGAGTTGTGTCGGAGTAAGTGAATCCTGCACCCCCTGTCCTCACATGGGGCAGCTATCTTGTCTTACAAGTTCTAGAGGGTGAGTGCTTACCAATGGGCCCGTCCGCGAATTCCTCTCCTCGTGAACACACATCCACCATCACCACTTCACCACACATTGGCAGCAATCTAACAGCGACACTGAGCATTTCATGAGTACGATAAACAAGGTACTGCGCAGAGAAAAAACACAGAATACCCTGTGGAACTTTAAGCTATATTGTTTACTGCATAACTACAGATTCACACTGCATGTCTCAATAGAGGCACCCCCAGCAGAGCTGATGTACACCACTATTTTGAACTCCTCAATACCACATCAACACAGCAAACGCATGAAAGACATCGGTTAATGTCAAACTCACACCAAGAGAGTAGAGGCCAACGAACGGATGAGTGCAAACTGATGAGCTAAAAAATCTTGCAGCAAGGTCGGCGATCAGGTGTTGGTCTTACGTAATTCCACCTAATGGAAACTGGTGAGCCAGTACGACCCAACACCATGGACTGTAACCCGGAGAAAGGGAATGATGATAAATCAGACAGGGCAGCGAGACAATAGCAAGGAACGTACCTTGGTTCAAACAAGTGCCCAATTCCATGTAGAGAGAAAAACAGAACCAGTCATTTAATTTGCATTTTTTTTAAAGCGCACACAGGCCGCGGGCATCGAGGCGCTGTTACAGGAATTGTTTGTTTGTTGCATAATTGTTATTTTTGTCTTAGTTGCATATTTATAACACGCTTAAATACCCAGAGGTTTCTAAGCGCGGACATGTGTTGCTTCGTGTCGTCTTGCTTCCAAGGCAAACATATTGCCACTGGGCTATCCTCCCGGGACACTAAAGAAGTGTCATACACTGAAGAAGATGAAGAAACAATTATCATGAGCCATAGTTGGAGGTGATGGAGCCCGCACCCAATCCAGAGGGCCAAGCAGCGGTGGCTGATCCACCCACCGATACCAACGATGACGGAGATGCAGTGGGTGAACAGCATGAGACACCATTACGACCACACAGCAGGTACAACTTGAGGGTGGAACCTAGGCCCCCCAGGCAAACTGAGTGACTATACATGTTGATATGGCCAAAACAAGATCAGAGTAATGGGTAGAGTGTATATATTGTTTAATGAAAAAGGAGAGGAATGTTATTGTTACGCCATGTCACAGCAATGGGCAGGATTTGGCGCCTTAAATGGATGGGTACCAGAACTTCTGAGCATGGGAATTTGTAGTCCTACGCCAACTATACAACCTGGCTGATGTGTCTTCTTTCAGCGCGAAGGTCCGTGCTCACACACAGCGCAGCCTGTTCTCTCAGAGCACAGCGATCAACCACCTGGCTGCAAGCATTGCGGCACTGTGTGACTTGGAGGTTCACTGCCAATGAATCATGGTGAGTGTGGAATGGAGGGAGGTGTTTATCGAGCTGCCTCCACCTGCTTGTACTTCAAGACATTGCCTACCTTTATTGTGAGGGCTTGTTTCCCACTGCTTATCCTGTGATGCCTCGTCTGACATTAATATAGATGGCTTTACTCCTCGCCATTGAAATGACTATTATGGACAGCTGCAATTTTCTCAGCTGTTTAGTTAAAGAATCTACAATGGAACCATATAAAAACAATCAAATGAATGGTCCCCTTGTGAATGGATTTGCACCAAGTTGGTGCAAATTGTGGGTTTCTGCCTTACAATGACATCAATGCCCTGGTGAAACTTCACTCTACAGCTAAACCTGAAATTACATTTTGGCTTATTTTTCAGTGACTCCTGGTGAACAAACATTATGTATGCTTATTTTGGCTAGGCACTCATTACATCCCAATCTGCATGCATGGTATAAACAGATGATGAAACTCCAGCCCTCTCTTGAATTTTCCATCATTCATACCTGTATGAACTTACAATAGGTAGCTTAAATTCAGTTTCCAGGCCGCAAGAGATCTAAGAATCCCTCTGACTTCCCTCTTCACAATAGTCCTTCATTCTTAGTTAATTCACACTCAACGTATGTTCCTGCTCCTCCATTCCTGGGAGCAGTTCATATGGTGCTACCATCATTGGTTAGGTTACACAATGTTTTATTAGAGGATGTTTGAACCAACATGTTGCTTCTGGAAAAACAAACTTGTTCTTGTTTGGATCTAAAAAAAAGCTCTTCCAACAGTTCATACAAATGTTAACAGCAACTCACTAGGGGAGGATGAAGGGGTTCATTTATCTGCTTCACAATTGATTAGGGAACTGGGGATTTTAGATCTCACACCTTGCCCCTCAAACAACTATCACCTGACCATACACTATCCTGACCATTGCTTTATCATAGGTGACATCCCTTGTAGCACACCTCTACATCAGGTGCTCAGGTTGACAGAGTCCCTAGAGTCCCTCACCAGCCATGCCAAATGCCTCGGTAATGCCCCTGGCCTTTCAGGAACAAGCATACTGGTCTGCTAGGAGGTCGACCTTGACACATTGTCCATTACCGTACATGGGGGAGACCCTATAGTGTCAAATTCTCTCTGGGCATTGACCACATGGACAGGGTTGCAGGCTAGTGGAGCAGTAACACCACCTATGCTTAGTCCAAATCCTGCCCTGCCCAGCAGTGTGCCCATTCATCCTGCAGCACGCAGTATAGGTGCCATCAAGCTGCGCTTGTAAGCACCCATATTTCACCAGGGTCTAGAGCATGCGTCAGTTCTACACCAGAGTGTAAAAACGCCAAACAAATTGCTTTCTCCATGTTGGATGCCTTCTAGGAAGTGTTACATGAAGCCATCATGACAAAATCTGAGCATGGGCTCTATGTCCAGCTGAGACCCTTATCCAGGGAAAAACCAACTCCGAGGGGTGAAGTATAATACCAACTTTGGGAGGACCAGACAAACTAGATGATACATGACTGTAGAACTCCAGAAAGGTGTCATTGAGAGTTTTTCAAGTGTTTTGTGCCATGCATCCAGACCCCACAGCAAAGGGCATCGTGTACATGCTGGATGAAGTGTTTCAAGCCACCATGTTCGGTGTGGAGCTGATGGTGAAATACTGTGTGATCCGTCTCCAACAAGGTGAGTGACTCTCAAAATATCTGGCCTGGACCAACTGGATTCTACAGCTGGATTTTAAACAGAAGGAGATTGAGTGGAACATCCTGAACCTGATCAGGCTACAACATGTCATGCACAGAGCCAAATTGCTGCCACTGTTGCTTCTGCAGCTACGACTCAGAGAACTAACTCAGAAACCACAACCGTTTGATGAACTGGTCAGAGAGGTGCATACTTTGGAAGGCATGATGAAGGACGCAGGGTAATGTAGAGGAGTGAGGAAGGCTCTGCTTGCCCTGAATAGCTTGCATGTGTAGGCGGTAGAGGATGCTAGAGAGTTGACTTGGTTTTTTAGCGACATGGTTGTATCTAGGTGAAAACGTTTTCACTGATTTGGCCACTGTGATGGTGTTGCCATCAATGTTGAAGGCCTTATAGTTGGGGCTGAGTTTTTTTATATTGGTGTTGGATCTGAGGAGCAGGATTTCGGTTTTCTCATCATTCAGGCATAAGCCATGTGTGGCCATCCATGCCTGAATGATGAGATATATTTTGTTTACCTGGGCCGTATCTGAGTGGAAGTTGCCCGAAAGGGGTATGAGTATCTGGGTGTCATCTGCATAGTTTGTGTAGGAGACACCCAGTCTGTCCAACTTGTCAAATAGAGGCGTGGTAAAGATGTTGTAGAGGGTGGGGGAGACCCAGGAGCCCTGGGGTACCCCGCAGGTTATTTTGATGGGGTCTGCTGAGGCTAGAGTGGAGAAGACCCTCATAGTTCGATTGTCCAAAAATGATTGGATCCAGGCTATGGCCTCTTTCAAGAAGAGGGCAGCTGAGGCCAGGTGTTCGCACAGGACTGCGTGATCCACCAGGTCGAACGCTGCCGACAGGTCGAGGAGGAGTAGCATGGCGGTGTTCCCTTTGTCGTTAATCTCGTTGATCTGGGTTTTAAGATCGATTAGGGCTGTCTCAGTACCGTGCTGTGGTCTGAAGCCCGATTGAAGAGCGCCTAGTAGTTTGTGAGTTTCAAGATATTGCTGAATTTGCAGGTATGCTACTCTGTCTATTATCTTTAACAGGAACGGCACTGTGGTGATGGGCCTGTAATTGGTGGGAATAGCAGGGTTAAGGGTTTGCTTCTTGAGGAGAGGCAAGACCCAAGATTCTTTGAGGTTACTTGGTAAGGTGTTGGAGGAGAAGGAAGCGTTGATCAATTTGGTTATAAAAGGGGTTAGGTCCCTAGCCGCATCCTTGATTATCTGGGGAGGGCAGTTGTCGCCTTTGCAGTTTGATGTTTTAAGTGAGGCTATAACTCTTTCTGTTTCTGGGATCGATATAGTATGATGTAACCTGTGAAGCATTTTTAGTATAAAGTCTATGTTGTGTGAAAAAGTCATTGAGAGAAATTGAGCGTACATCCGTTGATGTTCGTTGTAACTCCCTGTTTTAGATAATAGTTAATAAGATAGTACTTTGCCATCTTTCTGAGTTGGTTCAGTTATTTGGACTCAAAGATATTCTGTGAACCCATCCATTGCTTGGACGTCCCTAAAGGGCCCGAAACTCAGTACAGCTGCAGAGGGTGCTGGCCAAGCCACCTGCTGTAATGACATTCAGGCTACCAGAGCACGGAAGAGGCTATACAGTGCCATCCCGGAGAGAAGACCAGCTCTTCTGGTGCGCTCAAGAGCCATGGCAGCCCCAAGTGAACTAACTGTTTACCGCATCGCTCCTGCCTTGGCAATTCTGTCACAGGTGTGTACAGAGGGGCTACGCCTTCCATATGTGTATGAATCCACCATATTATATCCGAGTCACGGCAAGGTTCCAGGCCTTAGCACTCCAACACACGCAATGGTGGGAAATGCCACAGAGGACAGACAACTAACAAGTCTGCCCAAGTCATCTGCAAACCTGCATCCACCCAGACTAGCTAGCCCACCCAAGCAGAAGATCACCTGTCTTCAAACTAACAGCAAGCACAGAACCTGAACATCATGGACAATACCTGATGGGCTTCTAGGTCTAACAGCCATGAGACAACAGGCACAAGTGCTTCTGGATAGCGACCCACAGGTGACCATCATCTATGAGCAGTTCTACAGGAACACCGGTGCGTATCCCATTGGAGCCCTTGGAATGGCTGGAATGAACCTACCCAACCCTTGCAAATATCTGGGGTACATCCGGGTCAGACTGCAGTTTCCACGTGTCTGACCAAGAGTCAGCACTCCTATCGACACCCTAGCTGTGGTCTGAAGTAGTCAGATTGAAGATCCTGCAACACCGGAACTAATTCCTCAAAGTTTGACACACTGAAGGCATATGTTGGGAGATGACTGGACCACGATATGCCAGCATGTTGTCCATGCACCGCATGTGCCAACAGGCATACTTGCAGAGAGAGATCCGATTCTGATCTCCACCTGATGGACCCATTAGAGATGTTGGCACCACCCAGTTTTGGGCAGATCACAATTGCAGCGCACGCCACAATGATGGTTCTGGCATAGTGGGTTTGCTGGTACAGCAGACATCAATGTACCGGTCATTATTGTGGCCAGAAGAACCATCCACTTACCAGGATGCACCATCATTGCAGAGTTCCACCTGATGGCTTCTGTAGCCCCAGCCCATCCGAGAAAGGGGTTGTATCTCAAAATTTTGGAGTTAGGAGACTCTCCCATCTCAGAGACAGACAAGGACCAGTTAAGTGAGCAGCTCGCCCTGCATGCCGAGGACTTCTCCACAAGCCCCTGGCACATCAGCATGGCCCACAGAGTGGAATACCGGATCCTGTTGTCTGATGACTCTTTTTTCAAGGAGTTGCAACACCTGTCCCTTAGATATGTGGAGGAAGTACACCTCCATCTGAATGATTTTCTGCAGGCAGGAATTATCCAGGCGTCCAGGAGCACCTTCGATTCTCCCATCATCATCGTTCGGAAGAAGAATTTGGATGTACCTATGTGCATAGACTACTGTCAACTTAACACCCACACTATTCTGGATAAGTACACCATGCCCCAGGTGGTGTTCAGTCCTGGACTTGCGGGGTGGCTATTACCAGACCCCGATATAACCAGCAGATCATGAAAAGACATCTTTCATCTGTCCTTTAGGATTTTATGAGTTCATCCATATGCCTCAGAGCATCTCCATACACCAGCACCTTTCCAGCACCTCATGGAAAAGACTGTCAGCAACATGAACCTCCTGGAGGTAATGGTGTACTTGGATGACATCATTGTGTTCAAGAGGGACCTTGAGGAACACAAAAGAAGGCTCATGAAGGTTCAAAATCACCTGCTCGAGCAAGGGCTAAAGGTCAGTGTGGACAAGTGCCAGTTTAGCCAGATGAGAAGCAAGTATTTCGGACACATCGTCTCATCGGAGGGCATTGCTGTGGATCAGGCAAATGTGGGTGCCCTCCTCATCTGGCCAGGACCTCAGACCTTCAAGTTACAGAGTTTCCTGGCAACCCTCTTGGCAATGCTGGGCACACTGAGGCCAGAGGAGGAGAACAGATGGAGTCAGCATGTGGCCACCGTGATCCATGTTTATCCGGTTTTGAAGAACAAAATCCTGATCCATAAAGAACAAAACCTTATTTTCAAAACACGGAGTGATCATGTGGGCCTCAATGAGTCTATCGAATGGCATAAAATTAAATAAAGTGCCCCCTCCCTCTTTGAGAACTGTGCGATCTGAACTGTTTAGACACACGATGCAATAATATGTATTTTAACTAATGTGCCCGTAAATTGGGAGAGTAGTTAGTATATATTGTGTGCATTTAAAGGATGTGTCCATTCACATATGTGATGGCACCCGCATTATGGAAGTTTGTATCTGGTTTCTCACTCGATGTATAGAATAGCAACAGGACCGTATTATTTATCCACACTGCTTTGTGTATAACTCGGGAGGGCAAATAACAAGAAAAATGGACTACTGCCTGTAAGCGGCTATTGAAGCTTTAAATACCAGCACTAGTAAGATGGTGGCCGCAACTGCAAATACGGCATTTACTGCGGACGTTCGAGACTGCAAGTTCGAGCGGGATACTTGAATGGCAGAGAGAAACGCACTGCACCTATGTGGATGAGGATTAATTGATGTTAAAATACTCCCCCCTGGTAAGTAACTTGACCAGAGTTTGTCACTTTTAAGGGGCAATATGGTGCGAGTGATTAGTTTGTTAAAACAGACTTTATCGGGAAGTGAAGCCCACATCTTTAACTGAAGGTATTCCTTTGCCTGTTTAGTTATTCAGGGAAGTAGTAGTGTACCGCCCGGTGGAGGCCCGGTGCCCCCTTTGATTTCATCCGAGTTCTGGAAGAAACCAGGAGGCTGCAGTAACATTCTTACGGAAAGCTAGTGTGCCGTTTTTAGATATAACGTGAGAAATGATATTGGCTTGTTTCCCAAGCCATCATGCAGCGCACCAAACTAGTTGATTTCCGGGGGAGCATTCTTCCGAAGAGTCGCAAGACCTCTAAGCCCCTTAGGTTTGCCTGGCAGGCCTCGGCTCTAGAGGAGTGATCCTGAGCCTTGAACAGTGTTTGGGCATTTAACTAAGTTGGAATCCCTAAGTGGTTAGTGAATCGTGTCAGGAGGTTTTACAGCAATACCTCCGGGTTGTTGGTCAGTTTTTTTAGGTAGTTTTTTTAGATTTGGAAATTATAAAAGGTGCGCACGGCGGCAATGTGTGTTTCTTGGGTTCTCCTTTAAGTCTGACATATAATTTCTGTATTATTACAGATTACCCTCCCTAATTGAGTTTGGGACATGGCGGGACTGGCAAATTCCTAAATTCCAGTAGATGTTGAGGACTTAAGCACAGAGCCTTGAGGTAAATAATTAATTTTCTGCCTCCAGGTAGACGGAATAAGACTGTCTTTTTAATGTAAATGTAAATGTACACAATGGGCTAATTTTGCTCCTTGTTTATTTTTATCTCCTTACCACCAGCATACCCACCTGTGAAAAACAGTATCCAGATCACATTTTTTTAATGTTCTTAGAAACTATGTCAAGGTCGAAGTGACAAATAAAGCTTTGTTCCTCCTGAAGAAAGTTCTGTACTAAATCTGTACAACTGAAACATGTCGAGGCAAAAGACTAGTAATGACTTGTACTAGTTATATGTGTGTTTTTTCTATCTATTTGAAACCCGGCGAGGGATGATTGTCTCACCTGTATATGTTATTGTGAACTGAAAGATGGACTCTATCAAAGTCAATTTGACATCGGTGTTGAATTATTGTAAATGAAGATTGTAAAATCAGTTATTGGCACGTGCACTTTTTCCTTGTTTTTTAAAAAATGTTTTGATTTTTTAGATGATTTTTATGAGACTGAATAAAATTTGATACTTTTCTTGTAGTTCCGTTGAGAAATGTGGGTTCTTCTGGTGGGGGCGACTTTACTTTGTTGTTCTCTATATTTTGATTCTGTGGGAGGTACCTGAGACTCTGGGTACTGGGTGGCAACCGGCGGCCAGTCATTCATGGCTTGACAGATTCATAGAACAGGTCAAGGTGATTTGGGGGAGAGCACATAACCACTCTAGTGGGGTTAAACAAAGAAAACAAAAAACAATGATCTGTAAATGAAAAAGCAAAAAATAATTAGAGTAAAAGACCTTGTGCATGGTCATGCGATTGTATCTTTACTGGAAAAAAGAAAGAAAAACATTAAAGGCGCAAGCAGATCGCTGTACATAATGGAAATTATCTAAGGGTTCAGCGGTGCTCTGCTCCATGCCATTCACCACCACTGTCCGATGCCAGCATGCTGATACATTTCCTCCTGCCAGGTGAACCAAATACAGCCCCATGTACATTTAATGACTGCCACTCTCTACCGCAGGGGAGCATTCAATGTTTTCAGTCCTCCTGGCCTGCATATAAGTAAAGGGGCCACCCCCCTGACAGGCTGCCCACCAGGACGCCCTGGGCCACACCTGGCAGATGTGACCCAGGTGTAAGAAACTTGTGAGGCTCCCCACACTGCATCTGGTGGCTGCGCTGCACCTTGCATATGCAAATTAGCCCATGTAAAGACCTTGGGGACCCCAACCATTTCAGTTGATGTTGGCTGCTGCTGTCTGTCTGCCACAACAAGAGAACAATCCCAAGACAGAAGAATATCAAGAGAGAGCAGCAGCAAAGACTTTGAGACAGCTCTGGCCATGTTGTCTCCGAAGCAAGGTGTTTTTATATATAGTTGTTTGATACAGTGCACTGAATGGAATTTTATTTACTTTTTAAAAGACTTTTGACCAGCTTTCAAAGAACTATTTAAAGGACTATTGTTATTGGTGAAAGTGTATTTTTTTAGATGTGCAGCTGCTTAAGGTTACGTTAATTGTATATAGTGTTTTGTATTTTCTGTTTTTTTTAAAACTCTCAAAACCCTGCTGGTGTACCAGAGAAGAAAATTATAAGCAAGCTTACAACAGCTAAAAGAACCGTACACCAGCATTCCGTTGTCCGGCTTTCCTTTTGTGTGACATTTGTTTAACTTATTGGGCCTCATTCCGAGTTCGGAGGTAACCACGGCGCTATTTGCGGCATGGCAGCCTCTGAACTCGTCCAAACTCCAGCCTGGTGAATCGAGTAATTACCAGTCCATTCCGAGGTCGGAGGGACCGGTAATTCCCCATTCAACAGGGCCATTCCCCATTCCCATTTGAGCCCCCATAGGGCTCAATTGGGAAGGGGGAAGGCGGCAATAAAGGTACCATAAATTACGGTACCGTTATTGACCCCGGAGTCCCTTTGCGGGTCCTTCCTTAACGCCTGCTAAAAGCAGGCGTTAAGGAAGGACCCGCAAAGGGAACTCGTAGTAGGGCGGTAAGGGTTTAACGGCACCAGTCTCGTTACCGGTGAGCTTTAACTCTCACCGCCCTACTCGGAATGAGGCCCAGTGTCTTTCTCCTTAGGGGTATTTGGGAAAATGCCCTAACCTTCTGCCCTTTCCTTCCTGCCTTCTCCACGCTCACTGCAGGGCTCACTAGGGTCATCTCAAACCCAAGGATGCAGGGGTTTGAGATACGAAAGAGGCGGGTCAAGTTATAAGTAAAGGCATAAGGGCTATATTGTGTGCCCACTTAGAACTGTCTCCCAATAAGGTGCATTGCACGATCCCCCTGCTACACAGTCTTTCCAATTGCAAAGTACATGGACACTTTCTTACATTATACCAATTTATAAAATGGTCCACAGGTCAAAACCTAGCAATTGTCACATGATCGCCCTGCTGAATACCACAAGCAACATTTATTGTTCTCTTACCCTTAAATATCTAGAAGCTTGGATTAAAACTAATAATATTCTACCCATATATGAAACAGGTGTTTGCAAGGCAATGGCCCACATCTTAATATACTTAAACATGATGCTCTGGAGGTGGAAAATAACCCTATGCATGTTGCTTCTCATCACTTAAGCTCAGACTATGATACTGTAGATCGTTGGCTGTTATGTTGCAAATGAACAGTATGTGATATTCCTAGAGGCCTCCTACGTATGATACAAATGCTGTATTCAAACATGATGGTGCAGTTGAGATTCAAATCACTGGCAATGGTTTCAGTAGCAATCCCCACATCTAAGGGCCCAAAACTATGTTGTGTCTGGACTCCCCACTTTTTTAATCTTTACCTGGATAATTTTGACCAAGTGGGTCATTCCGAGATTGAAGGTAAGGGAAAAACGATGCCGGTAAAGGATTATCGGCATCGCTTACCGCTCCGGGCCATTCCGACCTGCCAACCCGCTATTAGCGGCACCGTAAATAACAGTGCCTCTAATAGTGTCATGCCGCTAAAAGGAGTAAATCACAAGTCAGGCAGACAAGCAAATACTGGCATCATGAAGGCGCAAATAGTGGATACCGGCATGCCGTAAATACCGGCATCGTGAACCAACTGTAAAATGCTATGTGCAGTGTTCACAATATTCACAGGTGCACACTATCAGTACAGGTGGAGGCAATGGAGTCTGGGCCTGTACAAAAGGAGCACACCGACACACCACACCCCTTCCCACACCAAGATGATTTCAATAGTAGTAGCAATACTGGAGCTGGACGACATGCTTGCATTGCAACACCAGCAAGAACAACAACAGCAGGCACCACAGAGGAGACACAGCTGGAGAAGGAGGTTGAGACAGGCCCAGCATGCCCCACCAGTGCAGCCAGCGTAACCACGCAGGCAGCCCCCAATCCCTCGCATCAGAGCCAGTCCTTTCAACCTAATCCTAGAGCAGAACCACACCCTGTACCGTCTGGACCGGGAAACCATCACCACCATTGTGGACATGATACACAATGACCTTGTCAGCCTCATTGAAATACGCAGCACCATCCCCCCTCTACTGAAGGTAGTGCCTGTGCTCCACTTCCTTTCCACAGGCACCTAACCAGCACACAGTGGGGCACATGCATGGCATATCACAACCCTTATTATCTCGCATCCTGAAGCAAGTGCTGGATGCCGTCCTCAAGCACACAAGGGACTACATATCCCTACCACAGACTCCCCAGGAGATTTTTGAAACAAAAGTTGGCTTCCATGCACTGGCAGGCATGCCAAATTTCATAGGTGCCCTCGACTGCACCCACGTGGAGTTGGTAGTCCTGCATGCCATGCAGGTGGTGTACCTCAACCGCAAGAAATACCACTTCATCAAAGTGCAGATGACATGCGATGCCAGCAAGATCATCACACATTGTTTGTGCCCGATATCCCGAATCAACTCATGACTCTATGGTCCTGCGCAACTCCACGCTACCACCCTTCTCGGAGCGACATGCTGTACGACGTGCGTTGCTGCTTGGTAAATTGCATGGCAGGCACATGGCAGTGAAATGGGGGTAGAGATGCACACACCACCATAGTGTCAATGTTTATGTGACAGCACAATGTGCACATCGCTAAACACTGTGCCCCAAAGCATCCCAAACAGAACATGACACCCAAATACCATAGGAATGAAGTAAGGTCAACACCTATCACAACATGACTAACAGTAAACCACCCCACATCCCACAACACATGCACCACTCATCAGCAGACCTCACCCTGCATAACACCATCCAGCAACATGCAGGGTACATGCCCTATGTTGCTGTCTCCTGCAAATCACCACACAGGACAAGCATCCATGGGAGAGAAGTGAACTGAACCACCAAGGGAATCCACTGTCTGTCACAGGGGGGCCACAACCGCAGGAATGCTGCATATCATCATGGGAAAAATCAGTGCTGAATGCCTAATATTGCAGAGCCTACTGCCAACGCTCCCAATCAGAAAATCCTACAGAACACAACACATCCCTAAATTCACACGTACACAATGTATGAGCCACAGGATCGCAGAGCACACTGTGTATCATCTTGAAGATGCAACCCACACCATTATTCCATGGCACAGGACACATTGAGGGCCTAAAAAGGGGGTGCATACAACCAGGGACATGTGCATGCAACCAATGATAATCGGCCGGCATGTGTGACTAGTACAGCTGTTCATCATCAATCGACTGACATACACCTTTTTTTGCCTCCTATGCAGGTGACAGTGGCTATCCCTTGATGCCGTGTCTCCTCACCCCTGTCAGAGAACCCACAGAACAGGCACGAGGAGGACTACTATCAATACCACACCCATACCTGTGTGGTCATTGAGCAGACCTTTGGCCTGTTGAAGGCATGGTTTCGCTGCCTTAGCCCGTCGGAAGAGGCACTCCTCTACAGGCATGAGAAGGCGGCCAAGATCATCATGGTGTGTGTCATGCTGAACAACATGTGTATCCGACGCAATGTCCCCCTGCCCTCTGACATTTAACTGCAACCACCTGGTGATGAAGATGGGGATGAAGAAGAAGTGGATGCACATCATCGCGGTGACGATGCACAGGAGGGATGTGCTGTGCGTCAGTCAGTGATTGCACATTATTTCTGACACACATGGCTGCAGAGGGTGACATGATAGTTGGACAGAGGGCACTGGATGTGGGGTACATATGCACTATGCACTGTATATGAACAAATGACACGTTCACAATGATGAATGTCCACTCAAGTTTTGCTTTTAACACAACAGGTGTATGAAAATATACAATGTGAACGAAAGTGCACTAACCCTCCACCACCCTCACCACCCTCCCCTTCCCCCCACAACTCCCCACACACCCTCACCCCCTCCCCCAACAACTCATCCACACACCCTCACCCCCTTCCCCTCCCCCACAACTCCCCCACCCACCCTCACCCCCCTCGCACTCCCCCCACAACTCCCCCACACATGTCCCAACAAGTGTCTAATGCCTTCATCAGGCTGGCCAGTCTACTTTTTTGCACTCCCTGGACCTGGTGCTGGCATGGCCGGCCGGTTCAGGGTGCGCGACGACCTGCAGAGTAGGCTGGTCTGGGTTGAGCTTGATGACGATGGTGTGGCCACCTGCTCAAACTGGGGTGCTGGACGTCTGCCTCCATGGCATCGGTGATGCGGCTGAGGACCTGCCGCAAGCAGATACCTCCTCACACACTCGGCTAGTATTGTCTGCAAAAATCTTGCCAAGGGAGGCAGTGGTATCAGTAACTGTCTTGCCCAGAGAGGCAATGTTCTCCCGCCACTCCTGCCTTGACTGGGCATTGTCATTCACGAACTGACGCACAAGGGCAGTCAGCTCCTCATGACGCTTTGGCCCTGCCGGTACACCTGTGGAGGTGGCGGGTGCTTGGGTGTCATGGTGGACTTGGATGGGTGCCACTATGAGGCTCATGGACCCTTGGTAATACCCCCGCCAGACTGCTGTGGAGCATCAGCTGTATCCTGTGGCAGTGGGACAGGGGTTGTGGCTTCCATCTCAACTGCCCTTGGCGGCAGCAGTGCCGTGGCATCTGTAGGTGCTCTCAGTGGTGGTGCATGGCAGGCCTTGGGTTGGGCCTTTGAGGTGGTAGGCCTGTTGGCCTCATCCTGGGCCCTCTTCCGGGGTGTGGTTGGCTGTGGGAGTGAGTCACGCGCCTCGCTGTCATGGTCGGAGCCTGTGGGGGTCGAAGAGAGGGACGGCATGAGTGATGGTTTGAGAAGCATCATGCATACATTTCTATAATTGCTCATCTACACATTAGAGGGTAATAGGCAATTGAGTTTGGACAATCACGTTGCTTGCTACATGGGTGGGTAATGCAGGCATCCGGCAGTGGTCACTCATGTTGGGGCAGACGTATGGCATGTGACATGCATTATTCTTGCGACCTGCATGTAGTGGGACTCATGCCATTGACATCTTAGTGTGGTTTGTGTACAATATGGCATTGCCTTGCTGCAGGCATCTGCATGTGTCTGTGCTGCGTACCACAACTTTGCTGGGAATGTGTGCATATTGGGCCATGGCTTGCCTCTTTAGACAGACATATTGATGAACTATCATCAGACTCTGCATTAGAGTGCTTTCTTAGGACACTCACCTCCGTCTGCTGATGACTTGGCGCCACACTCCATGTCTTCAACACCTTCTATTGACTCCATGCCAATCAGGCTAGCACATATGTCCTCCCACCGGGACAGCTTTATGGGGGAGCTTGCTCCCGCTCCAGTTGACATTGCCTGGCTCCTGTTGGCAGAGAGTATGTTGCGGACTCGCAGCCGCAAGTTGTCCCACCGCTTCCTACAGTCCTTGATAGTGCGAGGGGTGTTACCGACCACGCTTACTTTCTGCGCCACAAGTGCTCAGATCTCCTACCTGCGTATAATGTCCTCCCTCTTCATGCTCTGAGCAAACACAATGTCAGCATGTTCTTGCAGGGTCTCAGCTAGCATGGCCAGCTCATCTTCATTTTAGCGCTCCTTGCGCTGGCTGGAGGTGCCCTTCTTCACAGCCTTAGGCATTGTGGTATGGTAGAGTATGATATTTCACCAACAGCAGTATCATACAGGTCTTGGCTGCTGAGGATGGCAATGGATTGTGTTTTCAAAGATGGCCGCCGTGCTCCTTCCCATTCCTGTGCAATGATGCTACTTCCGGTTCCACTTATTTATGGTGACGGTTATTAGCGGTGATCGCTAATGTCACATTGGTTGATGCTGGTAATGTAATCTGCCCTTTACATGAGGCCGCTAAGAGCCTTTTTCGGGCCTTTTACGGGATGGCGGTGATGCCCTTACCAGCATGGCGCAAAGCTTGTGCCCGCAAAGTCGTAATAGCCTTCTATTAGTGGGCTCTTGACTACACGGACACAGTATTTGCTCCATGCCTGTAAGGACAGTTGCTTACCTCCAAACTTGGAATGACCCCCCATGTAATGAACAGAGTTCACAACAACCCTGTTAAGATTGGTGATTTATTTGTTTGTGTGCGCCCTATGCATATGACATCATTATAATGGATAACAACCAATTAGTCTTACAGTGAAGTTTGGATGAGGCAATGGAACATTTTGAAAATAACACTTTGAAGGTTAATCCATCAAAATCGTATTTTTCCCAATTTAAAAGGCAATCTATTGAATTCTAGCCCTTCAAATGGTACATTAGGTGATCCATATGTCCCGTTTTGAAGGAATCCATATTTCCATCTAAATACCTCCTTAGAACTTAAATTTCCCTGCAAGTCCAAAACGCTTAAATGATTACACAGCATGAATTCAGACAAGGTTTCTTTTGTATGAAGTTGGGTGTAGAAAACTAGTGTCAGGTCTAGAATTGTGTGTATAAATGTGGATGCATGTTTTATTAATGGTTTACCAATCGAGGGGATTTTTCAGTCATTGGCTAGCGGAACTCGGACACAGAATATAACTTACAATTCTGCCTATACCATAAGGAGTACCTGCCAAAATGCAATGCATTCATGTAAGTGTCTTTATTTGATGATGTAGTTAATGCCTATGATTGCTGTGTTCAAAAGTTTAGTGTCTAACAATCTCACCCTCAAAAACAAGCTGTTTTGCAATAAATTATGTTTTTGAACAAGATAGTACCAAAATAATGATAAAGGTGTTGCCCACTTGAATTACAATGGGACTGCACCCTCCCCTCAATATAAGCCATTTCTAATGTTTGAATTAACTCTATCTTCTCTACCTACAGAAAGCAGAAACTCTTTAAATTTGTTCCTTGAATAATTCCACACCGTTTCAGCAAACTGCACCAAATTTTGCTTAGTTTCTCCGAACATTACTGGCTACATGAAATTTGGACATCCCACTTCTTTCCCTGGATTTCAGCCCCTTCAAACATGAGACAGTGCCTAAAAATGGCGTACCATCAATGTGGTGGTGGAAGGACTGGACAAGTCTAATTTTAAGCGGCTCAGCGCGAGGTCCCTATGGGAACTTGAAAACCATGTTTTAAGGACTGACAATGCACAGTTTCCAAGATATTTGCACAGCAACACACTGCACTGCACCGCGCCAGGGTGAGGCGACAGGTGGGGAGAGTGCACAGAAGGTCCGAGTATGAAGCAGCATGCCATCTCTCACCTCCCCTCCATGTCTGCTCCAGGTTATGTCAGCCAGCCAGATGCACCCATTCTCATTGCAATTTACTTTAGAGTGCAAATCACATTAAGCGATAAGTGACTCGGAACAGCGAACTACAGGATCATTGATATTCAACAATTGATGAGAGTGTTATCATGTCTGTCTACAGAACCCATGTTTAGTAAGGGTACTTTTTACGAGTATACCACATAATCTGTTGGTGTCTCTTTTTTTACCTGCTAGTTTTCCCTATTTGAGCAGCCCTCCAGCCTCTTTTCCTTTGCTGTTTGTGAGCAGGTGCATGTGAAACTTGGTCATGTGACCTAAGCCCCACCCAGCTGACAATCACTGCTAATCTGTTGATGCCTTCTAGTTTTCCATCCCATTTCCTTACTTAAGCAGCCAAATAGCCTCTTTCCTTTGCAGTTTGTGAGCAGGTGCAAGTGGATATTGGTCACGTGACCTAAGCTCCACGCACCTGTCAATCACTGCAAATCAATTGGTGCCTCCTTATTTTGACACCCTTTTTTCCCTACTTAAGTGGCCCTCTAGCCTCTTTTCCTTTGCAGATTGCGAGCAGGTGCAAGTGGCTGCTGGCCACGTAACCTAAGCCCCACCCACCTGAAATTCACTAATAATCTGTGGTTCTATCTTGTTTTGGCACCCATTTTCCTTCCATAAACTGCCCTCCAGTCTCTTTTCCATTGCAGTCGGTTAACAGGTGTAAGTGGTTCTTGGTCACGTGATCTAAGATCCACCCACCTGTTAATCACTTCTGATCTGTTGGTGCCTTCTCGTTTTACCAAACGTTTTCCCTATTTAAGCAGCCCTCCAGCCTCTTTCCAATTGCAGTTGGTGGACAGGTGCAAGTCGATCTTAGTCAAGTGACTTTTGGCTAACCTTTTGTGCCTCCCAACTTTGCCACACTTTTCCATACTTAAGCAGCCATCTAGCCTATCTTCCTTTGCAGTTGCTGAGCAGGTTCAAGTGGATCTTGATCACATGACCTAAGACCCACACACCTGCTTAAACCTGCTGCTTCCTTTTCACCTTTCCTTTCTTAACTCTTAGAAAAGGGGCATCTGTCTGGTGTCTTAGTCTGCCAAAGGGCTGAATAAGACAAATCCAGTGTGTACCTGTTTGGACACGGAGGTCCCAGGATCAGACCTCCTCCTGCTGGTCTAGCATCAGGTAAAGTCTCTCAAATATGTGTTACAACCCCCTCACCCAAAGGCCCATCCCTACTATCACTACTCATTGCCAACCATGCTGCTCACCAACAACATCATGGATATCGCTTCACAGCAACCTCATCTACGTCACCATACACACCATCAGCACCTCATTATCACCATTACACAAAATCTGATGCTCACCAATATCCGCTGAATGATCCAGATTCATACCTGTGTTGCTCTGCGTGGTCTTGCTTCCAAGACAAGTATGTTGCCCCTGTGCTATCTGTTGTCCACTATATGTATGACATGTATGACATCCTCTCTGCCTCCATACTCAAAACCCTTCTGACTGAAGCACCCCTGCCTTACTTGATAATCATCAACAGTTTCCTAACTCAAGGTGCATGCCCCTCGATTCTCAAGACCTGAAAAATTGTCTCACTTTTACTGTACCCTGGCACACTCAGCAGCAAACACGCTGTCACCATCTTCCCTTCACAGGTAAGATCATTCAGAAATTAGAAGCCACTTAACTCCTCCAAAAACATCGAAGCCAACAACCTCTTTCTGTTGGACCAATCTGGCTTCAAACACAGATGCAGCACAGAAAGGCTAACATCAAGGTGATCAACAATGCCATTAAAATCCTTAATGATGGTCATCATTGCCTGGTTCTTCTCCCTGACCTCTCAGCAGCATTTGATACAGTACACCACTAGCAGTAACCAACTGTCTAAACCACTGAATGGGAATTAGCGAGATCACCCTGAGTTTGTTTAATCCTACTTTGCTAATCGTCACCAGATCATCAACTGTGCCCATCACCAGTTGAGTCCTACAATGTTCCATCCTCTCCCCCATGATCCTTACATGGAACCACTCGGCACCCTCCTGGTGCCACACAACATCCATATCCGCTAATATGAGATGATACAGAGTCTTACCTCAAGATATTCTCAGTCAAAGAAACTGAATTGCTCAAGGCCTGCCCCACATTGTTGAAGTCATGAATATTCATTGCTTACCTGAAACTTAACCTCTCCAAGATGACATTTGTACAGTTGACCAACAACACCGAACACTGTGACATCCAGACCAGGCTTTCAGATATGACCCTTGAGGGCTTCAAACCCCTGATGGCCACTTTCTCAAAGTCCTTTGGGTTCGACATTGAAAGACAACTCTCATCCACGCAGCACATCGCAAGTAAGACAGAAACAACTTGGAAGCAACTTTCTCTCCAGTGGACAATCAAGCCCTTAATCCCAGAAACAGCTTAACATCTGCTGTACAAGCCTTCGTCCTCTCCAACCTGTAAGGTGACAGTGCCCTTTTCAAAGTCCTTCTGGTGACTACCCCAGCATCCCCGAGATGTGCCTTGCATGCTACAGCACGACTCATCAAAAGACTCCACAAACTCAACCACATCACCCTGAACCTCATTTAACTGCACTGGCTCCTATTGCAAGCCCATATCATCTGCAAATCAAATTCTTCTGCATCATCTACAAGGCTTTCACCCTGAAGTCCCCCATCTTCCTTACAGAGAATCTTAATATATCTGGAGGCCTACAATATTCCAGAAGTAAGGACTTGTGCAGACCTTATCTCTGCAAGTGCAGGAAGGAAAGAATGAGTAGATAGGCCTTCTTGGTCTATGCCCAAAGACGGTATCAGGTAATATTATCTCACCAATAATATTGCCATATATATGGTCGTCGGGAATGGCCATAGGCAATATTATTAGTGGGGATAATTTCTGGGGTAAATGGGAGCGGGGGTTGCAGGGGTTTGTCCCCTGCTCCTTTTAAAATAATATGGGGGTTGCAGGGCTGTCCCCCATAGGTTCAATGAGTTAATATTGGCACAAAAATACTGCACCATTCTTATATGGCGATAATTTTGCAGGGATATTAACACATGGAATCCCTAAGACTCTGAGGCATCCTCCTGGTCATCATCAGACTTGCACACTCACTTTTACAGTTCAGGAAAGAGCTTAAGACCTCCTCTTCAAGGAATGGCTCCACCCTAACACTGAGGGCCAACACATCCTCAAGTCCTCATCCCACCTGAGACTATGTGATCTGCTCCCCACTCTTTCCTCCACTGGTTGCTTGCAGATCCCTTGTTGCCAATTTGCTCCCCTCCATCCCGGCACCCCCACCTGTTATTAGCTGTCTGCTCCCTCTTTCTATGCTTCCCTCACCCTGTTCTTCCTCTATGATTGTAAAGGGCCCTGCTGCTTCTCAAATCTCGGTTTGTGCTTAATGGATACCCTAATAATAATAGTAATAATAATATATGTAAGCAAACAACTTGACTATGATTTTCTGTGATACCACTAACAAATACTGGCATCATTAAAATGTGCTTATTTTAAACCCACATATACATTGAAAACACAAGGTGAAGACATGTTCTGAATAATGTTTCAAACAAACCAGTTTAGTTAAACAACATTGTTAGATATAGCCTATTCTTAGCTTGGGGGTAGACACTTCTTGACTAAATCTTCTAAGATGTCAGACTTGTTGCAAACATGTATAAAGTCATGGGATTCTCAGAATGTCTGTTGTTTCTGGAATACTGTGACAGTGGGGCCTAACTCACTATTTTCATGGAATCAGGTTGAGCCTCACCACACCCAAGTTCAGTGTGTTCACTAAGTAATACATGTATTTACTTATTATTTATTTACTGTGTTACGGTTTTATACAAACCTTTCACAGACAGCAACATAACACATTTTGTAGCAATAGATCCCACATCCTTATCAAATATTTAAAAACTTTCCCAAGAAAACCACACATATAGACAACCAAAATATAATGCATAGCAATGAAAAACGCTTCATCTTCAGACTGGCAAACTTCGCTAGTTACTCAAAGACTGAGGCACTAATGCCAAAGGGAAGAAGAGGAAAGAAGTGTGCGCTCCTACTTGAGCATTAAACAGAACATAGTTACCTCCAAACCATCCTCACCATGATCATGCTAGAGACGGTTAAATCAGATCATGTAGGATATTATTGACTTTCTTCCACATAATAGTCAGTAATAGATTTGAATTGCTGTATAGTCTATGGCAGACACCAATTGTAGAAGTTGTTGTTGCACATTTAATTTTAGAATTATACAGCTTTCAGTGATCCTGAATTTCAGAAGAATGTTCTAACATACTAATGATACCAATAGTTTCAGTTTTAATAATAAATAGGTTTCCTGGTTTGCTATTTTCATGGATTGTGAAACATAAAAACAGATGGAAGTTCATTTGTTTCCTTTATCTATTTTTAAATGCCTTAAAAAGAGAGAGAAGCATGTTTTACAATGCTATCAGTCAGACCAAGGTCAGTAGACTGTCAGCATGGAAATGTAATTTGTCTTCCTTGGCAGAGCTGTAATCTGAGCAAGGCCCCCTGATGGCATTCCAAGTGCATTTACTCAACACATCTGTTTTCTGCACTGGATTTGTAATATAGAGCCCTTCAGATCAGCAATGACTGGGCAATGGATGTTTGTAGTGACCAAAAGAGCGTTAAATGCTTGACCTGTTATTTCTAAACATGTTAGCTGCCAAACTGTGCCTTTTCCACAAGTCAGTTAAGCTCTCTCTTCTGCCTGTGCACCTGCTCCAAAATCCCTCTCAGGATAACTGAACCTGTTTTGGGAAAGGTCTCTGCTTTAGGTCCAATACGGATTGGGTAAACGCTGCCATTCGAGGTATTTCCTATCAGCTACATCATGTTGGAACTGAATATGGGTTCTCTACATTCTAAAACCTGTTGAACACATGCTCTTGCTTCTCTGCTTTTTTTGCAAAATGGTCTCATCTTCCAATGTGTTAAAGTTTGATGACCCCACAAACTCCAACCATTAGAGGAAGGTGAGTACATCCAATACCTATTGGTCGGTTATTTGACTCGTGTTTATACCCAAGGGAAAAAGGACACATGTCGCAGCCATTTACTTCCTATTGGCTCATTCAAATAATTTCATATGTGAAAGCTGGATACAGGAGTGTCTGGCTTAAAATTCAGTTTTTATTGCCTACTAAGCCCTCCTCTTGCATCTGACATCAGACTGAATTACAGACTTCCGGCATAATAATTCCACAATTTTCGAAATATAGGTTCTGTGAAACTTAGTTTACAAGATCACTTTTGAATGGGGCTGTCACTGGGTACAATACATCTCAGAGCATGCAGTTTCTCTAGAAGTCACCTATGCAAAGTTACAGTTATGTTAATTTAGTTCCAAAACTTCACTGAATGAAAGTTTTCTTCATTTTTATGGATGTAGAATAAGGTCACATACACCGGGAAGCCAAGTTATTTGGTTTTAGGTGATTCTCCTTTTTTTTTTTCACTTTAAACTTTATTGACAACACAATAAACTTAGATTCAATTTAATCTCTATTTCTTGCCTCTCATTTGAATTGGATTAAATAGAGATGTCTTTTATAATAGGGCTCATCTTTGAATAGCCACATTCTTTGTTGAATGCTGTTAGCTTTGGGAATACTACGGTTAGAGTCTGATTCACAGATGCTTTTATAATGGTGCAATTCCATTGGAAAACACTCTTTGAATCAGGTCCTTTGTGTCTTGGAGATGATCTGAATATAATAGATTCTATGTGACCAGCTTTGCCACGGATAGTATTTCATTGATTACAATGATACTAACAGGTGATAATCTGGGACCACTCATTGGTTTCAAATGAATTAGTGCACTTTTCAGTCTGGGACCGTTGCTCAAATAATACATGATAACATCTCCTTCAACTTTGACTCCTGTGGACAAATCATTTTTCAATTCTATGTTGGCCTGCATGTCACCCAATCGTTCCGCAGTATATCAATTTGAACAGATGTTTGTTTTGAAAATGTACAGATCTTTTCACTGTTTTTTTTAACAGATGATATATTTCTTTGAGAAAAGAGTTATTTACAGAGAATATGCTTTTCAAATTAAACACACATTTCATTTTGCTGTGCAGTTTATTAGACATTTAAATGAATTTATATTATTTAAACATTCATCAAACATACACCTTTTCACACTTAATAGGTACGTTAAATTATTTAAATTTTTAAGGACCATCTTTACATTTCTTTAATTTGATATATTTTAATGCATTTTTAGTTTTTTGTGGCTTTTTTATATTAAGTTCTTTCAACAAATCACTGTACATTAATAAAGAATAAATAGTACAAAACAAAAGGAAATAAATTGAACCATGGACTAGTTGATCAAGTAGGAAGAGTACCGAAGAAGTGGGCTTTAGGACATATTTAAAAAATGTGGTTGGAGAACCTCTCACCAACAAGAGCAGGGCATTCCAAATCTTAGGCACCAGAAGAGAAAAGGAACAGAACCGGTGGGTGGCACAAGGGCATTTAGGAACAGTGATGAGAAATTGAAAGTGAGAGCGCAGAGTATAAGAAGGAGAATTTAATGGGAATATAAATGCTAGGTAGGGAATGCAAGACCATGAAGGGATTGAAAGACAATGCAGAGAAAGTGAAAGGACAAATGCAACTCAAAAGGTAAGAAAGATAGAAAGAAGAGAGGGTAATATTGGACATCAAGGAGGTAATTGAAAGAGGAGGCCAACAGCAGATTTAAAGATGGATCTCAGAGGAGTATGATGATAATGCAGGAGGTCGTCTAGAAGAGAGGAAGAGCAGTCAAGTCAAGAGAAAATAATGGAGTATACAAGACAAGAAGCCTAATTGCATGGAACAAGACGTATTGATTAGCCTGAAGAAGACTGAGCAAATGAAAATGACAGGTGCTTGCAATATTAGACATTAATAAAGAAATTGACAAAGTGGAGTCTAACAAAACTTCAAGGTTGCGAGCAGAAGGAGAAAAGGGAAGAAAAGTAGGGCTAAAGAGAAGCCCAGCAGGAGGTGAGAGGAGTGCTAAAGTGGCAGGATAGAAGAGTATTTCAGTTTTAGATAAATTTAGGTGGAGAAAGTGCAAAGACATCGAACATTGTATAGCAGAAAGACAGGAAGATATGGAGGGAGTTAGGAATGATGAAAAGGAAAGAAAGATCTGCGAGCCATCTGTGTAAAAGTGGTGAGAGAGAATAAAGGTGTTTATAACAGATGAAAGGGTTAGAGTATGGAATGAGAAGAGTAGAGGTCATAGAAAGGAACCCTGAGCAACCCCATAGAGAAGTGGGTGAGAAGAGGGGGAGTGACCAGCCCAAGACACAGAGTAAGAGCAGCCCGAGTGATAAGAGCAGAACCACTAAAGCATCGGACCTCAGAAGCCACGAGAGAAAAGAGGAGCCAGAAGAGCAGGATGATCCACCATGTCAAATGCAGGGGAGATATCTTAAAGTCCAAGAATAAAGGACTTTTTATGATGACGCACAATAAGGAGGGAGTTTGAAACTTGCAATAAAGCTGTTTCCATTAAATGGAATCGGTAGAGCACAGATTGAAAAGGAAGGATGATAGTGCACCGAGTGACAAAGGCAGAGTCGTGATTGTAGACAGCTCTTTCTAGAGGTTTTGGAAAGCAATTGAAGAAAAAAGATATTTTGGAAATTGATGGGTCTGAGGATGGGTTTTTGAGAATGGGAATAATCATAGTGTGCTTAAAAGGGTTGGGAAAAGTGCAAGAATAGAGAGAATATTAAACAAAGGAGTCAGGTATGGCAGAAG
The DNA here is from genome assembly GCF_040938575.1 of Ambystoma mexicanum. Classification (NCBI taxonomy): domain Eukaryota; kingdom Metazoa; phylum Chordata; class Amphibia; order Caudata; family Ambystomatidae; genus Ambystoma; species Ambystoma mexicanum. The sequence goes on from NC_090937.1 coordinate 335,623,492, forward strand.
AAAAGGATCGACAGGAGGGAATCAGCAATTAAAGACAGGATCAAGAGGCAATGCAGTGGGATGAGAATATGCGAGTAGGGAGTGGGTAATGGAGAGAAACAAGAAAGGAAATACAAGAACTTGAAGGAGACGTTTGGACAGAAAGAGTGTTAGTAGATGGAAAGGAAGTGGTTATGTTTTAACCAAAATATATGAGCCAACTCCATTGTGTAAGCCTATATTGCTAAGCCTCACCTCATACACCCAATTCAATATGCAAATACAGATTCTCTGAACAAAATCGTAACACATACATATAAATATAGAACCTTCAAGATAAGTTAAAAAACAATTTTATTATAATGCCCTCTACCATATATTTGCCACTTTCTAAATACCAGGATTTTCATTTGCCTAATTTAATGGCCCCTTATATATCAACCACAGAAGGATGCAAGTTATGTTATTAGGACGTATACCACACACACTGCCATTTTCATGGTTTCCAGGCACTCTCATGGATCTACAAATTAAGAGGTGGATGGATTGGATAAGGGAATTATCAGAAAAAGACAATGGGCCTCATTACGAGTTTGGAGATAGCCATGGTGCAATTCGCGCAATGGCTGCCTCCAAACTCGGGTCCGGGTTCCCTGAATGGGGATTTACTGGGTCATTGCAACCTTGGAGGACCCGGTATTTCCCCATTCAGGGAAGCCACCCCATTCCCATTCAAGGCCCCATAGGGCTGAATGGGAATGGGGAGGGAGCTAGTAACGGGACCCACTAAAGGACCTTGGAATACGGCGGTAAGGGGTTACCTGCACTGGTATCCCTACCGGCGCCGTTAACCCCTTACCGCCGCTCTCGGAATGTTGGTGCCTCTAGAGCCTTGAGGAACTTGCGTAAGTGCAGGTGAGTTTTCTAGGTGGATTGAGGTGTTTCCCCAGAAGTCTATATTTCCTTATTGGAGAATCTAAAGGGGCAGGGAAGTCATGTGCTGCACGTAGGTTTTAGCAATTCAATGGAAAGGTGGAGAGTTTTTTACTGAGTTGTATAAGCCGAGGTATTCATGTTTCAGTGTGTTTGAGTCAGTGATTAGGTGAGCATATGTTTTTCATTAAGGTGTTTGGAGAGAGATATTGTTAGTCGGGTTGAATTCTTTGGCCTGATCTTCTGAACCTGGGCATATTATGTGATGTCTTCTGCATACCTTTCTATTCATATATGTGTATATTTTTTTCCTCATAAGGGGCATGAGCTCATGAGTGGAGGTGTGCATCACTTTTGGGTGGAGAATGTGCGATTTTAGGAAGGTTTGCTAACGCTATTGATGTTCCTTTGTTATGGTTTGTTGTTTGGTTTGCTTTCAGAGTATTGTATGCTGAAATGTGTTTATATGTGCAATAGAGGCATCATAGAAGGGGTTTGTTTTTTGTTTCCTATCATGGATCAAGAGTCAATCTGTAGACTGCTCTGTTGAACAACAGGTTTCCAAGAGTTTCAAGAAGGTTGGATTGTCTTCTGTCTTTGTGATTTATTTTAGTATTGAGTTCCATATTTTTCCTATGAGGATGGAAAAGGATAGTGGTCAGTACCTGTTTTTCTCATAATGCAGTTTGTCTGTGCCCCCCCGCCATACACACACACAATAGGGCTTGGCTCACAGTGCCCACCTAGAAACCTCTGAGGGCTTTGCCTTAACTACTTCAATTCTAAGAATACTCCTTTAAGTGAATCACTGTACATAAGTGAGTCAACATTAACTAAGTATTTAAACGAAGGGGAAATTTTTTTTTCACCTTTAGTGTATAGTGACTGCCCTCCTGCGACTATTTCTTATTTATATCAAAACAGAGTATTGTACTAGTCCATACGTTGCACACTCAGGAGTAGAATAAAGATTCCTGTAAATGGAATAGTCCAAAACTCTTGTTCCAACAAATAATTGTATTCCATATAGGTGTCAAACTGTTCACACGTGTTTCAGTCTCTTGGCCTTTCTCAAAATTGGGCTAAGTGAATTAACAATTCATTTTTTAAAGTCATTCTTTCCATTGGTTTGTTGTTAGTCTCTTGATAATTGGCTTTCAGTAATGCCTCCTTGTTAAACTGTGATAGTTACTGTGTTCCAAATTCTTCCCTGGACTTTCAACGGGGTACTGCGTTCTATTCCTAAGTATAATTAATTTGACACCTGTTCAAATTAACTGAAACCTAATTAGTCAGTTCAATATAAATAATGCAGTGAAAATAGTTCAGCTCAACTTACACATGTTCAAATTGACCCCTTTTCGGGGTCTAATCTTCATATTTCTCCACACTGTAGTTATCTGATGATGCATTTCCTTATCAAAATTATGTTTGCCATGTCAGTATTAAGTTCAGGTTGGATAGAATTTCAGTGTCAGAAAACATCAAATCACTTTAGAAAACCAGTGGCAGATGGTGATTTTCTAAATTGGAGGGGTATGTAAAAGGGACCAAGCATAGCCAGAGGATCTGTGGGATGTATTGACCCACCTCTGCTCTGCTGCATCACTCGGTTATGATGGTGCCAGAAACAGCAGAATGGCGCCAAACAGAACCCTTGTGCGCGCCAGAAACCCTGAAAATCGCGCATTTCAACACACAAAAGATGGATGCCCAATCTGTCACACATGTTGTCATTGGTGGAACAGAGCTCAATACTGAAATGTGTCACTTGGCCCCTCAACAATTGAAAGTGGAGTGCAGAAGGAAAAAGCAGTGCTTTGCTATTTGAAACTCAAATATTGCTTTAAATCTCTTTTTCTTTGCTGCTGAAACTTCAGAATGCCGGTACAAAACACCTTTTAAAAAATTTAAAATTCTTACTGGATCCTACAATTCACTTAGTTATGAAATCATTGTGAACTTATAATGCCCTGAAAGGCTGAGAGATGTTCACAGCAGCAAAAGTGGCCTGCCTGTGGATCTGCCAAAAATCTATGTGCAGCAGAGGGCTACTCTGATGACAGCTGTCAGGGGCCTGCCTGATTAAACTTTAACATGTAGAAATGGAAAATCAAATGTTTACAATCTAAGAGGCCTGTTACTGATAGTAACCCATATTGTAATTCTTTTGATCCCATGGTTTAAAATCTTGAATGAGAATTCTAGCTGTTATTTGATGTAACAAGTTTGCTTTGTGCTAAGGAAAAGGCCACAGAATTTAACAATTAAATTAAACCTCGCCGAAGCTGCCAAACTGGAATAGCAGGTTTTTCTCACAGAAGGAAGATCTGTCCTCCAGCAGGAAATCACAAAGAAGTGTTAATTACAGGGTAGGAAAGAACCTGGTCTACAGAGGCAAAAGGAACAATGACAAGCTGCAGAGCAGGAAATTCGAAGTGTGAAGACAGTCGTAAATGGCCTCTGCAAGGAACTGTCACGACTCGCTCCCTTCACTCCCGTTCCCACCACTTGGGGGGCATGATTTGGGGTTTACTCCCTACTGGACCTTTCCTCCGAACCTTATGCTACAGTGCTGTGATGAATTGGGGGCGCTAAATCCCTATTTTCCAAGCTACTTCCCTTCCGGATCCATTCCAGGTTTTTGGCAGTCAGCATGCTTCTTTAACCAAATGACTATGCTTCCCAGAATGCCTGGCCCACTGCTCCACCTCCACCCTTGCAGGACAAGGTTGGGTGGAGGATAGGCAACAGCTGTGGCTGCAGGTGCAGCAATCAGCACACCTGAGGCGTGTGCTCGTTAAGCAGCTTTAAAAGCCTCAGTCTTACTTCAGTCCAGCGCTGGTCATCGTTTGCAGTGTTCCTGTTGTGACTAGTTCCTTGTTCCTTGCCTTTGTACCTAGTTCCTAGTTCCTGTTTTCTTGTTCCTCCGCCCTGAATCTCGGATTCATGCGCTAATTGATTTCTGCTCCCTTGATTCCCTTTTTGTCTTCCTCTGTTTGCAGGCAGCATTTCTCAGTGCTTTCCCCTTTTAGATGCAGCCCAGTTTGTCTGTGTTCTATATTTCTTTGACTCTGTCCTTTGCTGCTGTAAACCCGTATGCCTTAGCCTTCCTCTTAGATTAGCTTCCTGTCTTTTCCTTGGAGGGGTAGGGAGAAGTTTGCATTGGTTATTTCGTTTTTCCCTGCTCCTGATCCTTACTTTCTATTGGGATCCATTCCATGTTTTCCATTGCACTTTTGCATTTATTTCCCATTTGATTATTAGGTGTGGTGTGCGGTTGTAGCTAGCTCCTGTGTGAATGCTTATGTTTTCCTCACTAATTTGTAATCACTATTTCAACTTAGGTATTTAGTTTTCCTCCCATTGCTGTTCTAGCCTTTTTGGGGTCCCAGTTTCATCAACAGGATTCGTGGGCTAGCAGACATTCAAGAGGTTTATCTCGTCCTCGTGAGTACAGTTCTTTAGTTCCCTTATTTAATACCATCAAGAGTGTTAGTTCACAGATCCTGTCATTGCTTGCCCTCCACGTGGGTTTAGCGCTGTCAGTATCTGTAACAGCAATTGGGGGTAAGGCGCTTGCCGACTTTCCTCGCGGTCAGGTGCTTACCCCACATCCCTTTTCATATATTGGTTTTGATGTCACACTCTATTTGCACTCCTGGGTTCTAGCATACATGAGTCGTTGTTCCTGTGTGCACATTTCCCTTGCCATATTTGCTGCCTTTGTACTTGCCTGACTAATCCTGACAAGAACAAACATGGGGGATGGCTCCTGGGCTTCCAGGTGATACTAAGCGGTGGAGCCAACCAACCATTTGTTGCTTAACATGGACAAAGAACACATTTTAAAAAGAATGTTAATTTGTTATCCAAAATTGTGAAAAATATACAAATAACAGAGTTGTTCAATTAATTACTGGCTGCACGTTTTAAGAGGTGGCAGAACTGTGTGAAATGTTCTGGACAGCAATGGCAATAAATGTGATTTTATGCAAAATGTATTTCCGCTAGAAGGGTGAAACTTCATAGACTCATTCCCATGCTAAACATGCACACTTGTAGAACTTTGCTTAAAAATTGCATATTGTGTTCATAGTGAAAAGGGCAAAATTCTGTGAAAAGTGGAGACAAGATCCCACAGCCACAGGGTTTTGAGGAATAGTGCTATGTAAAATATGTAATCTGTATATGCGATTTTTTATAGAGGTTGCACATGTGTAAATATGTATTGTGCCAAAAGTAGATTTTGTGTTCCATGGGCTAGGGGTGGATTCTCAGCCTCATAAAATTGCACCATAAAGATGACACTCTGTTTCCCTCCTCCTATCAAGGCAGAGAGTGGACTCTGACCCAATCACCTTTCAAAGGGGCAAGCTTAGGCTAAAACAGCCAACACACCCCCTTCATGATGTCATTTCATAGCATAAATAGAGGCAGCTCACCACACATACAGACAGATTTACTCACTATCCCGATGCTGGCGGAGCACCCTGCTGCTGAACTCTACATCTTCTTTGCTCCAGACTCCAAAACTTGGCAAAGAAAAAAGGCACACTGCATAGATGAACCATTTTCAGCTACGCCTCAAATTCCAGAACAGAACCACAGAAGCCCAACAGTAAGAAACATCATACAGTCGGGCTGTGACGTTACTGCTTGCTTGCGGAAAATAAACATCCTCAGAACCAAGAAGGGCAGATCCTGTCCAGTCCTGTGCCGTGCTGTGACCAGAGCACCTTGCTTATCCAGTCCAGTCCTGTGCCGTGCTGTGACCAGAACGCTTTGCAGATCCTGCCAATGCGATGTGCCAAGCTGTCTTTCCTAAACCGGATCCAATTCCCTGACCAGAATTGACGGTCCCATTAAAAAAAAACATATCCAGTGAGTATAAATAGGAAGAACTGTGTCACTAGCATATGTACTTTGCATAGTCTTACCCTATCTTAGACCCATCCTATCTTGCATTTAGAACACTTATTTTTAGGAGTATCTTTGCACTGTCTGAAACCTCTCTCCAAACCATCCTATCTTTCCTACAGAACTAGTATTGTTAAAATTATCTCTGTACTGATCCTTTTCTCTTCTGAAGAAGGCAAGTTTGCTTAGCAGGCAGTCACCCTGATCAAGTGACTGTGTTCCTGTATGTTATTCGTTTTACTCATAGTCATCCTCTAGTGAATGAAACCCATTTATCAAGTTTAAAAGCACGTTCCTTTTTTCCATTCTTGCACCTATGTCAAAAAAATGACCTTCACTAAAACGTCTGTAACTCTCTCAGATTTTGTGATAGAAACAAAAATTTTGATGTGCAACTACCCAAAGCGGCTCACATAAGAATCTATAACAATTTCAGCAATTTTGACCATATTTTGTGTTTTTGCCCAGTCCATTCTAAATATAACTTTAAAATCCATTCTGACAGCTTGACAGTCAATTCCGTTTTCTCTTGTGTTGAAAGGGGGAAAGTGGGATTGATATTCTATTTGATTTTGCCATTGCTGAATACCTGCTGTCTCCTCCTATCTCTTTACATTACCTATTGCGGGTTGAGAGGTGTGCAGGGGGAACCTCTAACCACCGTGCTATTTGATCTGAACCCACACAAAAGTATTATTTTCTGTGCTGAATTGTTTTGCTCATTACTCATTCCTGGTGTATTAAAGATTTTATTCCATGTTATATCACCCCATTGGTGATTGTTTTGTACCTATTAAAACCTATTGCGATTACATTTTAAATACATAAATAAATATTTACCTTTGCAAACCAGCCTGATTCCTGGTTCAGTGTGACCGGGGGGGTTCCAGAAGAAGGGTGTGATATGAGTGGTATATCGTTCAGAATAATGAACACAAAACAAAAATAAATGAGGATTTCAGTTGTGCACTACATGCTAGGCGTTGACTTGGGTGTGTGCTGGATTGAAATCACTTACAGCTTGGGGGCTTGTGACGAGATCCTGAATTAAAAATACCACTTGTGACAGTCTAAGACAGCATGCTAACTGACTGGGTACATACACTTTGTTGGGCTATCATACTGTCCTACACTGTAAAAACACCCTTCAATAGAAATACTCAAAGGTGTTAGGCCTGTTTTGCAAAAGTAAAGTAACCGTGAGATAAGTCAAAAGGAAATTAATATTTCCGGAATGGCGACACTAGTGGAAATCAATATTACAAGGGAACAACTACTGCACAAATTGTTTGTCAGGGGTGAATGGGTTGAGCAGGATGAGAAAGTTTGGCTGCAGGAAATCAAACAACAAGTCACTGCCACAGAATTAGATACATGGCAGGACCAGGGTCCATTACACCAGGCACTTAGTGAATTGTGTATGGCCCCAAATGTAAAAGAAGAGCAATGTAAAATTGCCAAAATAGCGGCTTAGCTGTACTTCCACATTTGGGTAATACAGGAAAAATATGCCGAAAGCCTAGATCTGGCATAGAGGCAAGTACAATCCCTAGAGAAAACCCAAACTGATCTGGACTCTGCAGAGCAAAGGCTATAAAAGAGTCAAGAATCAGAGAGAGAAACCAGACAGTACCTGACAAAGGTAAAGGAAGATCTGGATCTCCTGCAGCAATAGAAGGCAGAGAAAGATACCAAAATACTCACACTGCAAAAAGAGTGTCAAGAAAGGTTGGATTCTCTACAACAGAGCCAACAAAAGCTGGAGCAGCAATTAAATTATAATAGAGCCTGTGCAGGGCAGATGGTTGCCCTAGAAAATCAGATTGATGAACTAAAGGAGGAAAATAATAAATTAATAGTGAAGGATCTCCAACACTCAAACAGATTTTGATGAAGAGCGCCAGAAATTATATGCCATTAGAAAACAAAGGGATGAGCTGACTGAACAGAGGGGCACTCTAACTCAGGAAAGGGACGCCTTAGGCCAGGAAGTCAGCCATTTAAAAACAAGTTAGAAGAAAATCACCTGACCCTTCAGGGACTGGGTGAACTCAAAATGGACTATGAAAAGCCGTTAGAACATACCCGGAGGATGGAAGATGCTCTGGCAAAGAATAATCAGGCCAGTAAGGACCAAACTCAGGAGGTGAGTCTCCTGCAGCAGAAATTGGCCCAATACTCCCAATTCAGACAGCAAGCACAGAGAGACAATGAGGCTCTCTGTGAAAAAAAAAATGACAGGCTCCATAGACAGATAACCATGCAGGAACAACTCATAGAGAACAGTAAGGCCTTAATAGAGGAACAAAAGGGTCAGATTCTTGCATATCATCAGGGAGTAGGGGCTGAAAGAGATGAGGATAGATGGGCCAGGGAAACCCCTGAGCATAACCTCAGGAACCCTGGCATCAAGGACTTTAATCCCTTCAATTCCATGGACTCTGCCACCCCCATGTCCATTGGCTCATATGAACCAAGGGCCACGGGGATGGTAAACTTCAACACAATGGGAAATTTGGGGCCAATAGGTCAGCGCCTCCCAGAAATGGATGGGCGGGTATCTATGTACAGGTTATCAAGTGCTAGGGCCATCTTCAGTGATCAGGGAGACTCCAGTGAGGGGAGAATCAGAGAACTGGATCCTCAGAAATATCACATATTAGGGATCAGGCAGTAAAATTTGGTGGGCAATTTCATGAGACTAGGCCCAGTAAGAGCATCCTAAAAACCTCTTCCCAGCTAGGATAGTGTGGGGGGGTACTCAACCAATCCTGGGAGCAAGGAAGAGTCAGAAGATTCTTCTGAGGGCCACAGGTCCCAATAGACTAGGACCCCACATTCTGCCAGCCATTCCCAAGCTCGCAGAATCCAGGAGGGTCTAGAAGATCAGACAGCCACCTCTGGTAGCAGTGCCTCTGAGTCAGAGGATGAGTGGACCAGGGTGACCAGAACTAAAAAGGCTAACAAAGTTAGGAGAGCTTTACTCAAGGGTCCCCTGAAGCAAATAAAAGCTGTTAGGAGCGTCATTACGCCCTAGCACAAAAATGCCAAATATTCGGTTTGGGAGCACCTTGAATTGTTTGAGCAGATGATGGAGACTTTCCACCTGAAGGACAGCCAAAGCTGTATTCAGTATTTAAAGTGGACATTTTCACCTGAGTACTCCAGCTTCTTTGCAGGGCTGGAGGATCAGAATCATTCCAGATGGTCCACCTATAGGGCGGCCATCCTGAAACATTTTACTATTCATGGAAACTCTCAAGAGGTCTGCAAGGCAGCTTACAACCTGCAATGTGGGGAAGACCAGGCCCCACAAGTATTTAGCAGGAATTGAAACACACCTTTGTGCATACCACTAGAAGGGTGCACACTGACAGTAAGGAATTTGTGAACACCTTCTTTCATGCTCTCCCTTACTACATTATGACCCAGCTAGTGAGGGACTTTCATGAGAAAAGATCACTAGACTGGGTCATTGAACAAGCAACGTACATCTATGAAGTGCAGAAGCCACTAGAAAGTAAAACTATTAGCAAAAGCCCCAAACCAACCAACACCCCTGCTGCGGCTAAGGTGGCGGAGGTGAAGGTTGCCCCCATTTTAGATCTGGAGATGGGGGGGCCTGAAAATCTTCCTGCGCAGAATCCGACCAACCCCAGACCCAGAAGGCCCTCAGGCCAATCCCAAACAGGGAGTCAGGGAGGTAAACCCACAAGTAACCCTAACTCCCCTGACTATATCAGCCCATGCTACAAGGGCAACAGACCAATCCTGGGCTATGTGTGGACTACCCCAGCCCAAGGGGGATCCAACCAGACAGCTGGAAACCCTGGAAACTTCCCTCCTCACTTTCCACAGGTGGGCAGTAATCCCCAAAATGCCAGACCAAATTTCTTTCCCTGGTACCCGCCAAACCTCAACCCCCAAAACAACCCTTCTTTCTTTCCCCACTCTCCTGAGCCCAGACAGCCGAATCCGGGAGAGGGGAGGCCAAGGGTGGAGGAGTACCCAAACTATCCTAACCAGGGGTATTATGCGAGAAGGGATAGTTACCCTTCCTGGGATCAACCCAGGGTAGACCAGAGAACCCCGTACCAGCCAGAGTGGGTATCCCCCTGGAGCGCCAGGTCCAGAACATGGCACAGGATCTGGGTCTCATGCTGGGGTCTCAACAGAACCCTCAGATGAGCATGGTGGCACAGAACTCCTCAAATCCAGGGTCTGGTGCTCCAGAACAATGACAGGGGAAGAAACCCGTCAACCCACCGGTTCCCAGGGAGGAGGCACAGGGGGAAGAGGGGTATAAAGCCTCAGAGGAAGTGTCCTTCCCCACTTGTGTAAAGCCCCTGGAAACCCAGGAACCGAACCAAAATCTCCTTCCCCCGAATGTCTGCAACCCAAGGAACAGAGGGTGGGTAGGAGAAATAAAGAGCCTAAAAAGGCCCATTTTGTGGAGGAGGTGCCAATCTTCCAGTTTGAAGGAGAGGGGTCCTCAGAGGATGCTGGGAAAAAGATCTTCTCTTTCAGGGATGGGGGAACTCCTCCCAAAGAAAAATGGGTCCCAAAGGATCCCAATCCAGACTGGGTAGATGTGGGGACCGAGTTAAAACCGCCCATCATCAAACCCCAGGATGACCAGCACAAAAATACCCTGGCTAAAACCCTTTCTGGTGACTGCCTCCAAAAAGGGGGTGGCAGCCCAGAATCAGAACCAGGGGACCCCAAAACTTCCCCCATATCTAGGTGTTACCTTTTTCTTACAGGTTCCCAAGATCCCAAACAGACTCCTGCCCAAATCACCTCTCTGTCAGTATCCAAAGTAAAGAAATTAACCCACCCATTGGCCAAAAATGTGCATTATCTTTGCCCCCTTGAGAAACAGGGGGGAAGATGGGGGGAGAAATACCAAATTCTTCTCACCCCTCTTCCTGGAAAACTTCAGAACTTCGATGGGAGGGAAATTCCTGTTGAGGGGACTGGGGATTTAGACATTAAAATTGGGCGACACAAGGTGAAGCACCCGGTCATAGTTGTGACTCCAAAGGGCACACCATGTTTACTAGGGAATGACATCCTGTGTAGATTGTCTCCCCTCATAGATTGTGTAAACAAGGTCCTCTGTACCCAGACTGACCGACCAATAAAATTAAAACAGAGTGTCAACCATGTCAGTTTAAATGGCACATGCCACATGGTTGAACAAAAACCTGACCAAATTGAATTCCATTTCCAGAATAACCAAATCCCAGACGTGACAGTAATTGCAGTAGGACAACAAACTGTTGATGCAGAGTCCTCTCTATTTCTGAAAATCAACCTTCCACACTGGAAGGAAACACTCTGAAATTCTATACAAATTCACAATCAGAAAATCCTACTCCTATAGTCCAAAATTAAGAGAAATCAGTGCAAAGCTTGGCTGATATTCAGATACTTGGAGAACAGTTGTTCATTCCTATTCAGTTAAATGAGGGGAAGGACTTTGTTCTCGCCCGAGTATGTGTGAACAACAGTACAAGCTTCATCAGCAAGGCCATGTTCCGCAAACTCCCAAAAGATCCAGCCATTCCCACATTTAAACTGTTGGACAAATGGGAAATGGACCTGGAAACACCCAATTCCAAACATCTCCTGCCTAGCAGGTGTATGCTCAGAATGCCTCCATAGGAAACAAGAGCATAGTCCATAATTGTTGGGTCGTGCGAGATGTCCCTGCCGCATTTTATTTAGGCAGTGACATTCTCAAACGCTTTACCATTAGTTTGGACCTAATAAACTTCAAAGGCTGGTCCCGATTAGCGGGTAATCCCATGGACTTTGATGACCCAGAGAAAGCATTTCAGTCAGCGCAACTTCTGCCATATGCAGTTGAAATTCTGATTGGAGAGGAAGTCACCATCCCAGAACGGACTCGACAATTCTCACTGGAAGTAAAAATTAAAAGAGGACAGAAACTGAAAAATCATGACGCCTATGTTCATCTTAATGCTCATTTCCAACTGCAAGGGTTGTGGGTGAACCCAACACCATTAGTCAACATAGAACACAACACCATTCCTATAGAAGTGGATAACAGCAACCTAAAGAGTATCACTCTGGGCACAGGCACCATTATTGGAATGGCGGTTGATGACCAACATTTTTCCATAGATTTAGGTAACAAACTGTTAGGACCAATCCCCAAGGACTGTTTTGACAGTAATAGCGATGATGACACAACACCAGACAGGATCTTCACCCGGCAGAAGGGGGATTTCCAGGTGTACTCTTCCTGCCCTTATGGTAAGGAAGATGTGACCTGTGACTTCAGGAGGGATGAGGTGATTTTTCAAGTCCACAAGGACTGCCTTCCCCACCTGAAGCTATTAGTCCAAATCAGCACTTTGACCAGGGACTTCTCCACCCAGCTGGAGGAGGCCGCTGAGATAGCCAAACCAGAATTCTTTCCAGGCTTCATGCAGATGGTTGAAGAGAGAGTCAACCTAGCTGATGCCTGTGAGACTCTGGAGCAAAGGCAAAAATGTAAACAAGTTTTCTTAGATTTTCAAGATCTCTTTGTGTTGGACTCATATCACTGTGGTCGCACCGACATCCACACAACAACAATTCCCATGGACCCTGGCATGACTCCAGTCTTTGTGAAGCAATATTGCTTGCCTCTCGCATCAATGGAGTCCCTTACTGAAATAATTAAGAACCTTGATTCCTGTGGGATAATTTGTCCAGTCCACAGCACCTTCAATAATCTGGTGCAGGGGATTTTGAAACCTAACGGCCAGTGGAGACTCTGTGCTGACCTAAGGGAGCTCTACAAACGGGTCCATACTTCCTGATGGCCTCCTCCCTACATTGACCAAGGGCTGGCCCAGATCCAGGGTTCGAAGGTATTCACTGCTATTGACCTGACCAATGGGTACTGGACTGTGCCTGTCAGTAGGGAGAACCAATACAAGCTGGCCTTTACCTTCTGGGGGCAGCAGTACACTTGGACCCAGACTCCCTTTGGTTATATCAACTCCGGCAATGAATTTAACATCTTGCTACATAAGGCCATGCCCGACCTGGGTGAAAGGGGTAACCTGGCCTATGTAGACGATGTTCTAGTCAAAAGCTCAACTGTGGAGGAACACAGAGTCAGCGCAACTTCTGCCATATGCAGTTGAAATTCTGATTGGAGAGGAAGTCACCATCCCAGAACGGATTCGACAATTCTCACTGGAAGTAAAAATTAAAAGAGGACAGAAACTGAAAAATCATGACGCCTATGTTCATCTTAATGCTCATTTCCAACTGCAAGGGTTGTGGGTGAACCCAACACCATTAGTCAACATAGAACACAACACCATTCCTATAGAAGTGGATAACAGCAACCTAAAGAGTATCACTCTGGGCACAGGCACCATTATTGGAATGGCGGTTGATGACCAACATTTTTCCATAGATTTAGGTAACAAACTGTTAGGACCAATCCCCAAGGACTGTTTTGACAGTAATAGCGATGATGACACAACACCAGACAGGATCTTCACCCGGCAGAAGGGGGATTTCCAGGTGTACTCTTCCTGCCCTTATGGTAAGGAAGATGTGACCTGTGACTTCAGGAGGGATGAGGTGATTTTTCAAGTCCACAAGGACTGCCTTCCCCACCTGAAGCTATTAGTCCAAATCAGCACTTTGACCAGGGACTTCTCCACCCAGCTGGAGGAGGCCGCTGAGATAGCCAAACCAGAATTCTTTCCAGGCTTCATGCAGATGGTTGAAGAGAGAGTCAACCTAGCTGATGCCTGTGAGACTCTGGAGCAAAGGCAAAAATGTAAACAAGTTTTCTTAGATTTTCAAGATCTCTTTGTGTTGGACTCATATCACTGTGGTCGCACCGACATCCACACAACAACAATTCCCACGGACCCTGGCATGACTCCAGTCTTTGTGAAGCAATATTGCTTGCCTCTCGCATCAATGGAGTCCCTTACTGAAATAATTAAGAACCTTGATTCCTGTGGGATAATTTGTCCAGTCCACAGCACCTTCAATAATCTGGTGCAGGGGATTTTGAAACCTAACGGCCAGTGGAGACTCTGTGCTGACCTAAGGGAGCTCTACAAATGGGTCCATACTTCCTGATGGCCTCCTCCCTACATTGACCAAGGGCTGGCCCAGATCCAGGGTTCGAAGGTATTCACTGCTATTGACCTGACCAATGGGTACTGGACTGTGCCTGTCAGTAGGGAGAACCAATACAAGCTGGCCTTTACCTTCTGGGGGCAGCAGTACACTTGGACCCAGACTCCCTTTGGTTATATCAACTCCGGCAATGAATTTAACATCTTGCTACATAAGGCCATGCCCGACCTGGGTGAAAGGGGTAACCTGGCCTATGTAGACGATGTTCTAGTCAAAAGCTCAACTGTGGAGGAACACATAGCACAGATCCGTTATGTCCTGACTGTCATCCTCCACCACAGCCGCAATTGGCGGCTTCTTCCACGTTGGAGACTGCAACCCGGACAAAAGGGTTTTTAGTCCTTCCTTTGTTTCTGGTCTGGGCCCATTGGCCGGGCGCAGGGCTGCCGGGTGTTATCTTCTCCCTCAACCCAGAAGTCGCTGCGTTTCAACCCCTCGCTGATTTCGCTCCAGCACTACTGGTTCCTTTGCTCTGCTTGGGCCCCGCTTGATCCCTCCTCTTTGCCTCGGCTCACAAAGTGGATCTTGGTGCCTGCTAGTGTCGCTCTCCTAGCGATACTATTTTCCTGTCTTTTCTCCCTCCTCTGCCGCTTCTTTCGCGGTACCCTTTCTCCCCCCGCTTCCCTCGCTTTCGCTGCCTCTGCGGCGTGCGTTTTTTCTCCCTTCTCCTCCCTGGCCGCTCTCTCTGTGGCGGTAAGGTTCTCCTGCATTCTTTTCCCGCTGCCTTCCTCCTTTTCTGGGAACTGTTTTGCTTCCTTTCTCTGGGCCGTGTTCCTCGGTCCACTCAGTACCTACTAGCCGCCTTTTCACAGCTGCCTGCTCCTACTTCATTAGGACTTTCCCGCCTTCCTACGGAGTACTTCACGACCCTTCAGCCACCAGTCTCATCTTCATTGGAATTTCTCTGTACTCCACCGCACCTGCATTTTGGACTGTGTCTTCTCCAGCCTTGCCTGCGTGGATCTTCCAGACTGCAATGGTCACTCTACATCCTCAAGGGTTTTTTCCCCGTGTGGGTTTTTTCCTTTTTTCGGCTTGGTTCCGGAAAAGGAGTCCCGCAACTGCTGTCCATTCAGCGGTCACTGTGGCTTCTTTCCATGACAGGCAAGTGCCCCTAAAAAAGGAAAGAGACTACCTGAGTCGGCAGAACCTACAAGACACAGACAACTCTGGAAGTTCAGGTGAGGAGAGTGTGGAGGTACATGGGAGAGACGTGGTTCGACAGCACGAACAGTCACAGATTGAAACGCCAAAGGTTATCAGGATGTCTGCTGAGGAACAAGTCCAGGAACGATGGAAGGCTTTCCAAGCAATGTCTCTGCAGTTACAGGGTGTTAAGACTGAGAACGCCCTCCTTAAACAGATGGTAGCTGCAAGGTAAGCTTCCCACCCTCCAGAACTACCCCCCATGGCTCTTTCGTCTGGAAAGTTTGATGGTTCCCCCAAGAGAGTAGGAGAGTTCTTAGAGGCCTGTGCCATCTACTTTACCTTCAGACCCCACATGTTTTCAACGGATCAGGCCAAGGTGGGGTTTCTGATCTCCAATATGACAGGGAACGCATTAACCTGGGCCACTCCCTTGGTGACAAGTGGAAATGCCATCCTGCAAGATTTCTCTGGGTTTCGGAGCCTACTGAAGCAGACCTTTGAACGTCCCGAATTATCTTTCACTGCCTGCGAAGATTTGCTTGACGTAAGACAAGGCTCTCTAGATGTACTGTCTTACATCTCCTCCTTCAAGATGCTGGCGGCAGGTACCGGGTGGCCCGAACAGGCGCAGTATGCTGTTTTCAGGAAGGGTTTGAGAGAAGAGATCAAGGATGAGTTGGCCAGATATCCCCGCTCTCCCACATTTTCAGATCTACTGGCAGCTGCTCTCCACATCGAGTACCGTCTCCAAGAGAGAAGGACTGAACGCCGAAAACAAAGAGGATCGGGAATTCCAGTGGACCCCCCTTCACACTCATCCTCTGGGCGCTCCTCTTCTAACCCTGCCGACGAACCGATGCAGATCGGCGCCACAAGTGCACCCCTGTCACCTGCAGAAAGAAGACAAAGAAGAGAGAAGGGACTATGTGCATACTTCGGTTCCGATCAACACGTCCTAAAAGACTGCTCGGAATTACCAGAGAAGAAGGCGGGAAACGATTACCCTCGGCGCCAATAGGGAACAGTGTCCGGGGTAATTCAGAATGTTTTCATCGTCCCTACGTTACTCTATCTGTGTCAGCATCAGATTCCCAAGATGATTCCAGACTGATGGTAATATCGGTTAGCCTTAACATCAAGGGTAAATCTGTAGAAACCATGGCCTTACTGGATTGCAGAGCGGCCGGAAACTTCGTGGACACTCTATGGGCAGATAAGATGAAACTGACCCGGATAGCCCGGAAGGAGGGTCAGAAAGTGGAAGGAGTTGATGGTACTCCTTTGTCCTCCAGGCACATTACTCATACCACCGAGCAACTGTCTTTAGTCATCAACAGACACACGGAGGTCCTTCAATTCGACATCATCCGGGCCGCTCATTTTCCCATAATCTTAGGAATCCCGTGGCTTCGCAGGCACAATCCTCACATCAACTGGACCGGGAACCAACTGAGTTTCGGTTCCCCATATTGTGCTGCCAACTTTCTTCCGTCAGAAGATAGGAAAGATCCACAGTCTGTCAGAATTCTCTCGAACGATCATGTGGGGATTCACACTCTCCCTAATTTTTGTGCAGAATTTACTCAAGTATTCCAAGAGAGCCTTCACGCCCGACTACCACCTCACCGGCCAGAAGACTGCTCAATTGATCTCGAACCCAATGCTCTGGTTCCATTTGGGCGAATGTTCTCCCTTACCCAGTCAGAAAAGAGAGTACTAAGGAATTATCTTGAGACTAATTTGGAGAATGGGCTGATCCAACCTTCGAGGTCTCCCGCCGGAGCCTCCTTATTCTTCATCAAAAATAAGGACAGCACCGACCTCAGACCCTGCATAGACTACAGGGGTCTTAATAAGGTGACCGTCAGAGATCGATATCCTATGCCGCTCATAACCGACATCATCGAGGCGGTGCAAGGAGCTCGGGTATTCACTAAGTTGGATCTCAGGAACGCATATCATTTGCTCCGCATCGCCGAAGGGGACGAATGGAAAACAGCTTTTCGCACCCCTTACGGTCTCTATGAGTATAGAGTTATGCCATTCGGATTGGTGAATGCTCCAGCAGCTTTTCAGAGATTCCTGGATAGGATGTTCTCAGATCTGCTTTCAGTCTCAGTCATAATCTACCTTGACGACATCCTTGTATTCTCCTCTACCATGAGGGAGCACGTGAAACACGTTACTCAGGTATTGTCTCGTCTCCAGGAGAATCAGTTGCTTGTCAAAGCTGAAAAATGCAGGTTCGCGGTTTCTTCGGTGCACTATCTAGGCTTCATCCTTTCTGAAGAAGGGGTTGCTATGGATCAGGCCAAGGTTGAAGCTATTCTCGACTGACCGGCATCTACCTCCATACGAGAGGTACAAAGATTCCTGGGCCTAGCTAACTACTACCAAAGGTTCATCTCTAACTTTTCTGAAGTGGTGTATCCCATTATGCGACTGCTCAAGAAAGAGGCATTCCCGTTTTTCCTGGTCAGATGAGGCCGGAAAGAGTTTCAGTCATCTTAAAAGTCTTTTCTGCTCTGCTCCAATCCTGCAACATCCAGATCAGACACGACCATTTATTCTGGAAACGGATGCTTCAGCAGTCGCGGTAGGAGCCGTTCTTCTTCAGGCCATGCAGGGTGTGGAACATCCGGTGGCCTATCTGTCAAAAACTCTTTCTCCCAGCCAACTCAATTACTCGGTGCTGGAAAAGGAACTGCTGGCCATGAAACTTGCCTGTGAAGAGTGGCGTCATCTGCTATTGGGGGCCAGACATCAATTCCTGATCAGAACTGATCACAAGAATCTCAAGGTTCTTCAAGAGATGGAGTGTTCAAATTCCAGACAGGCCAGGTGGGCTCATCTTTTTGCACAGTTCGAATTCCAGGTCACATAGATCCCTGGATCCCAGAATAGTTTGGCAGATGCTTTGTCCCGCAAAGACTCCATTAAAGAGCACACAGCGATCAGGACGGAGTCCATGTTTAACCGTAATCAGATTCTGGCTTGCATCAGATCTTTCCTTCAAGATGTTAAGATGGCCCTAGTTCAGGAAGGACCTCGACTGTCCTTACGCTCCACTTCCCCCTTTCAACAAAAAGGGGACTGGCTTTTTTTTCTACAAGAGAAGATTGTACATCCCTAAGGGTCCTCTACGCACTAAGATCTTGAAGTGGAGCCATGATTCTCGCTCGGCCGGTCATAGAGGAGCCGATAATACTCTTGAGCTCCTTTCCAGAACTTTTCTCTGGCCCAACGCGAAGAAGGAGACCTACGAATATGTTAAAGCCTGCCCGATTTGCGCCAGAGCCAAATATCGCCTGGGTAAACCTTTAGGTCTGTTGACTCAAGTCGAACTGCCTGCTCGTCCTTGGGGGCTAACCTCCATCGATTTCATAGTCGATCTGCCAGCCTCTGAGTCCTGCACTTGTATCATGGTTACGGTGGATGCTTTCTCCAAACTGGCTCATTTCTCCCCTCTTCCAGGTCTACCCACTGCGGCCAAAATGGAAGAAGTTTTTTCTCGAGACATCTTTAAGCTGCATGGTCTACCCGATAAGATAATTTCTGATTGGGAAGCCAGTATATCTCAAAGTTTTGGACGGCCTTGTGCAACCGGTTGGGCATTGAGAGGGCTCTGTCTTCGGGTTTTCCCCCAGAATCCAATGGTCAGACGGAACGACTCAATGCTACACTAGAACAATACTTACGGTGCTACATCACCCAACACCAAGACAACTGGGTCTCTTTGCTTCCTACTGCTGAGTTCTCATATAACAACACCAGGCACTCTGCCACCGGACTCTCTCCTTTTTTCTGTACTTATGGGATCCATCCCCGTTCAGTGTTTCTAGAGGTTCCCGGGTACACCAATTCCCCGGCTGCGCAGGAAGTCCTAGGAAACATCAAGGAGGCTCAAGCTTCTGCTATCCGAAGTTTGGAGGCTAGCAGAAAACGGTCAAAATCCAGCGCAGATCGACACCACAAGGATTGTCTGGGTTGGGAGCCTGGTGATCAGGTGTGGCTATCCACCCGGTTTCTGCCCAGATGGACACGGCCTTCTAAACTATCCTCTCCATTTCTAGGACCTTTCCTCATTCTTTCCAAGGTTAATCGGTTGCGTATCGCCTCCGGCTCCCTTTCTCTCTTCGCCGTATTCACCCTGTTTTTCATGCTTCTCTTCTCAAACCTTACTATCCTGATCTGCACCTTCGGCCCATCGCAAAGTCTGCTGCAACTCAATCCCCGGAGTCAGAGGAGTATGAGGTATCTCGTATCCGCGATTCCAGGTTTTATCGCGGATGTCTGGAATACCTTTTGTCCTGGAAGGGATACCCTGAGTCGGAGGACTCATGGGAACCGGCTTCACAGGTTCATGCTCTGAGATTGTTAGCCTGTTTCACTGCCGTCACCCAGGGAAACCCGGGGCGGTTAGGTGGAGAGGAGGGCATACTGTCATCCGCCATCACAGCCGCAATTGGCGGCTTCTTCCACGTTAGAGACTGCAACCTGGACGAAAGGGTTTTTAGTCCTTCCTTTGTTTCTGGTCCGGGCCCATTGGCCGGACGCAGGGCTGCCTGGTGTTATCTTCTCCGTCAACCCGGAAGTCACTGCGTTTCAACCCCTCGCTGATTTCGCTCCAGCGCTACTAGTTCCTTCGCTCTGCTTGGACCCCGCTTGATCCCTCCGCTTTGCCTCGGCTTACGAAGTGGATCTTGGTGCCTGCTAGTGTCGCTCTCCTAGCGATACTATTTTCCTGTCTTTTCTCCCTCCTCTGCCGCTTCTTTCGCGGTACCCTTTCTCCCTCCGCTTCCCTCACTGTCGCTGCCTCTGCGGCGTGTGTTTTTTCTCCCTTCTCCTCCCTGGCCGCTCTCTCTGCGGCGGTAAGGTTCTCCTGCATTCTTTTCCCGTTGCCTTCCTTCTTTTCTGGGAACTGTTTTGCTTCCTTTCTCTGGGCCGTGTTCCTCGGTCCACTTAGTACCTACTAGCCGCCTTTTCACAGCTGCCTGCTCCTACTTCATTAGGACTTTCCCGCCTTCCTACGGAGAACTTCACGACCCTTCAGCCACCGGTCTCATCTTCGTTGGAATTTCTCTGTACTCCACCGCACCTGCATTTTGGACTGTGTCTTCTCCAGCCTTGCCTTTGTGGATCTTCCAGACTGCAACGGTCACTCTACATCCTCAATGGTTTTTTCCCCGTGTGGGTTTTTCCCTTTTTTCGGCTTGGTTCCGGAAAAGGAGTCCCGGAACTGCTGTCCATTCAGCGGTCACTGTGGCTTCTTTCCGTGACAGGCAAGTGCCCCTTAAAAAGGAAAGAGACTACCTGAGTCGGTGGAACCTACAAGACACAGACAACTCGGGAAAATCAGGTGAGGAGAGTGTGGAGGTACAGGAGAGAGACGTGGTTCGACAGCACGAACAGTCACACTGACACAGTTGAGGGGTGCCGGAACAAAACTCTCTTTCCAAAGGGCACAGTGGTGCAGAACCCGTGTCAATTGCTTGGGGCATGAGATAACTCCTCAGGGTCTCTGTCCCCAGGAAAAGAAGACCCCACCACTCTGAGGGAACTAAGGAGCCTCCTTGGACTAACTAATTACAGCAGAAAGTTCATTGAGGATTGCGCAGGGATCACAAGACCCCTGATCCATCTTTTGAAGGGGGGGGTCAAGTGGGAGTTGGGTCCAGAACAAGCCGAGGCAGTAAGACAACTCAAAAGAAGACTCTCATAGGCGCCTTGCCTAGCTTACCCTGTCAGAAACAAGGAGTTGTTCTTGGAGACAGGGTACTCAAATATATGCTTGAGTGCAGTATTATATCAAAAACATGACAAGGTCAATAAAGTAATCTCCTATGCAAGTAAGACTTTATCCTCTATGGAGGAAACATTCAATGATTGTGAGAATGCACTCCTGGCAACGGTGTGGGCATTGAAGAATTACCACCCATTTATCCAGGGGGAACACATCATAGCGGAGACTCCACACCAGCCTCTGCAATATCTTCAAAGTGACAGAATCCGGGTCGGAAATGTGAGTAATTCCCAAATTACTTCCTGGATTCTGTCAATGCAAGGCTTTCCTGTTGAGTTCATATATGGCCAAAACAAGAAGATCCCCTTGCGCAAGGTCTGGCTGACTTGCATGACTACCTTAATTCCCCACACAAAGTTTATGAAGAGGACCAGTGTGAGGGAATGCCCACTGTGTATGTGGATGGGTGCTCCTACCATGTTGACAACGGGAAAAAGGAACTTGTGGCCAGCCTTGGGAATGCATGTGTGAATGATGCCCAGAACCCTCCACTGGGTACAAAATCGGTCCCCGTAGAAGTCAAGTGGCAGAGCTGACGGCTGTGCATCAAGCCATCCTCACTGCTGTCCAACACCAACTCCACGAACTGGTCATAATCACTGATTCCGATTATGTACGGATCGGGTTCGTGGAGCACCTGGTTAACTGGAAAACCAGAGGCATGCTATGTGCTAATAACAAACCATTAAAACATGGGAAATTAATACAAAATATTGATGATCTGGTCACCTCGAATGGGATGACCATCTACTGGAAAAAGATCATGGGTCATTGTAAAGTAGAGGGACCAGACAACACTGGAAATGACCTAATTGGTCAGCTGGCCAAAACCAGAGCCATCCAAGGAGATCTACTTGAGATCGAGTCCCTGTTGGGGGGAAATCCAGGTAACTGCTATCACTAGGTCCCAGACAAATGCTTAATGAACTCTCAACTGCACAATGGAGTAAGGAGACCCCAGATGATGATTTGATTACGGCTCAGAAAGCGGATCCAATAATTAGTAAGTGTTATCAACCCATTGAGGACCCTGAGAACTTTCCCCTGATGGATACCGATTACATTGGGAAAGAGGACCTCAGAGTGTTAATGAAATGTCCAAAAATGTTGCGAATCCAAGACGGTTTGTTGGTGAGGTGATCCATAGCTGGCCATGACCAGTGGGTGGTCCTTACCACATTCGGAACCCTGATGCTAATTCATGCCCATGATGTGTCCACAGAAGCAGCTGAAGTTCTCCAACTGGACCAAAGAAAAAAGAACATCCCAATCTACCGACTTTCCCTTGATGGGCGATCAAACTCAAGTCAGGAGCGGGGGGCTATGTGGGATGTATTGACCCACCTCTACTCTGCTATGCTGATTCACTCTGTTATGATAGTGCCAGAAACCACAAAATGGCTGCAAAAACCACACAAAAAGATGGCTGCCCAATCTGCCACGCATGTTGTCAGTGGTGGAACAGAGCTCACTAGTGAAAAGTGTCACTGGGCCCCACAACAATTGAAAGTGGAGTGCAGAAGGAAAAAGCATTGCTTTGCTTAATGAAACTCCAAGATTGCTTTAAATCTTTTTTCTTTGCTGCTGAAACTGCAGAATGCCGGTTAAAAACACCTTTCAAAAAATGTTAAATTCTTACTGGGTGCTACAATTCACTTAGTTATAAAATCATTGTGAACTTACAAGGTCCTGAAAGACTGAAAGCATAGAGAGATTTTCACAGCAAAAGTGGCCTGTCTGTGGATCTGTCAAAAATCTCTGTGCAGCAGAGGGCTACTGTGATGACAGCTGTCAGGGGCCTGCCTGATTAAACCTTAACATGTATAAACTGAAAATCAAATGTTTGCAATCTAAGAGGCCTGTTACTGATAGTAACCCATATTGTTATTCTTTTGATCCCATGGTTTAAAATCGTGAATGAGAAATCTAGCTGTTATTTGATATAACAAGTTTGTTTTGTGCTAAGGAAAAGGCCACAGAATTTAACAATTAAATTAAACCTGGCTGAAGCTGCAAAACTGGAATAGCAGTTTTTTCTCACAAAAGGAAGGTCTCTCCTCCAGCAGGAAATCACTGAGAAGTGTTAATTACCGGGTAGGAAACCTGCAGATCAGGAAATTCAAAGTGTGGAGACAGTTGTAAATGGCCTCTGCAAGGAACAAACATGGGGGATGGCTCCTGGGCTTCCAGGGAGACACCAAAGGGTGGACCCAAATAACCATTTGTTGCTAAATATGGACAAAGAACACATTTTAAAAAGACTGATAACTTGTTATGCAAAATTGTGAAAAATATAGAAATAACAGAGTTGTTAAATTAATTACTAGCTGCACATTTTAGAACTGTATGAAATGTTCTGTGACAGCAATGGCAAGAAATGTGATTTTACACAAAATATATTTCCGCTAGAAGGGTGAAACTTCATACACTCATTCCCATGTTAAACACGCACACTTATAGAAATTTGCTTAACATTGGATATTGTGTTCATAGTGAAAAGGGCAAAATTCTGTGAAAAGCGGCGACAAAATCCCACAGCTATGGGGTTTTGAGGAATAGCTTCTATGTAAAATATGTAATTTGTATATGTGATTTTTATAGAGGTTGCACATGGGTAAATATGTATTGTGCCAGAAGTAGATTTTTTGTTCCATGGGCTAGGGGTGGATTCTCAGCCTCATAAAATGGCACCATAAAGATGACACTCTGTTTCTCTTCTCCTGTCAAGGCAGAGAGTAGACTCTGACCCAATCACCTTTCAAAGGGGTAAGCTTAGGCTAAACCAGCCCACACACCCCCTTCATGATGTCATTTCATAGCATAAATAGAGACAGCTCACCACACAGACAGATTCACTCACTATCCTGATGCTGGTGGAGCACTTTGCTGCTGAACTCTACATCTTCCTTGCTCCAGACTCCAGAATCTTGGCAAAGAAAAAAGGCCTACTGCATAGCTGAACCCTTTTCAGCTAGGCCTGAAATTCCAGAACAGAACCCCACAAGCCTAAGGGGAGGCAACATCATACAGCCGGGCTGTACTGTTACTGCTTGCCTGCTGAAAATTAACTTCCTCAGAACCAAGAAGGGCAGATCCTGTCCAGTCCTGTGATGTGCTGTGACCAGAGCGCCTTGCTTATCCAGTCCAGTCCTGTGCCATGCTGTGACCAGAACGCCTTGCAGATCCTGTCAATCCGATGTGCCAAGCTGTCTTTCCTAAACCAGATCCAATTCCCTGACCAGAATTGATGGTCCCATTGAAAAAACATGTCCAGTGAGTATAAATAGGAAGGATTTTGTCACTAGCATATGTACCTTGCATAGTCGTATCCCTATCTTAGACCCATCCTATCTTGCATTTAGAACCTGTATTGTTCGGAGTATCTTTGCATTGTCTGAAACCTCTCTCCAAACCATCCTATCTTTCCTCCAGAACAAGTATTATTAAAACTATCTCTGCGCTGATCCTTGTGCACATATTAAAACCTATTGTGATTACATTTTAAATACATAAATAAATATTTACCTTTTCAAACCAGCCTGATTCCTGTTTCAGTGTGACCGGGGGGCGGGGTTTCCAGGAGAATGGTGTGATATGAGTGGCATATCATTCAGAATAAAGAATTTTTAGACAAAAATAAATAAGGATTTCAGTAGTGCACTACATGCTAGGCGTTGACTTGGGTGTGTGCCGGATTGAAATCACTTACAAACCTGGAAAAACCAATGAGGATTCAGGAGGGTTCTCACCTTTAGAAAACTTTGAAAATAACAGATTACAGTACACTTGTTGTGAAAAACTAGGTATAAAGGCCACATAGTTTCCAATTAATTTTTCTGGAACGCCCATGAACAAATCCAATGGATGCAAGACCAACTGTGCAGACTAGTATTTTCACATTTCCCATCATGCATTTTCCAACAATATATGCCAGTAAAAAACATGCACATTCTGACTGTGCCCATACATGTCCATGCTGGCTACAACAATATATGCCAGCATACCCATGTAAGCATATACTCATGTTTGTTTTGCACATAATGGCAGTAGTGATACTTTAAGAATATGTGTCCATGCTGACTCTGCCAACATGTGCCAGTATTCCAATGTAAGAACATTTGCTATGCCACATTAAAAAAACACATCCAGACTGGATGCACTAATATGATTCAGTCTAGCCACATAACAACATAAATGCATGCTTTACTCCTGGTGACCAGTAAAAAATGCCCTGTCAAAATAAGAACACATAGGTAGATGTGCTACCTCAACGTAGGCCACTCTAGCCACATAATATCATTTATCATGTCTGCTTTACTGTAGAGACCCAGTACAACGTTTCATACCACATAAAGAAAGTATATCCAGGCTTGCACCACAAACATAGATCAGTTAAACCACATAATAATACTTGTCATATTTGCTTTACCCTTGATTTCCATTAAAATATCCAGTGCCAGAGTATGAATATATGGACAGCCTGACTGCACCGACAGAGGTGAGCCTAGGCATGTAACAACACTTATCATGTTCACTTTACTCTTGATTCCCAGTATGAAATGCCAATCCACAGTAATAATATAGGGGCAAACTGTCTGCACCAAAGAAGGGCAGACAGCTACGTAAAAACATGTATCATGTTTGCTCTACTCTCGATGCCCATTCAAAAATGGCATGCTGCTGTAGGAAAATATATCAAGAGTGTCACCACCAATGAAGGCTATTCTTGCCAGATAATACTACTTATTATGTTTGCTTTTCCCTTGATTCCCAGTCAAATTTGTCACGCCACAGTAGGAATACATGGTCAGGCTAACACCACTAGCATAGTTCAGTCTTGCAACATAGTAGCACTTATCATTTTTGCTTTAACCATGACTCCCTGTAATGGCGTCACCAATCTAGGACAGTCTAGCCAGGTAATCACACTTATCACGTTTATTTTACTTTTGAATCCAAATAAAATTGCCATGTAAAAGTAAATAATACAGAACAAGACTGTCACTGTCAGAGGCCTGCTCCAACGCACTCATGCATAATGCACTCAAACATCCATTCAATTCGCTCATTCAGTCGCGCACATCTACAACATGCACTCTCTCATTCACACACGCAGAAACATACACTCTCTTTCACACATGCACTGACAGATAAAAATGCTCACTGACACCCAAAAATGCATTCATACATACGTACAAATATACATGTGATTTCTCTTAGCTGTAACCTCGGTCTGGATACTGCCTGCTGGGCCACACCTTCACCTCCACCTACGTGCCACACTTTCCGGAAGCAGAAAGAGCTTCCTGGTTCCTGAGGGCATGCAGGATGGAGAGATAGCACCTCATTCACGCCACTCAGAGGGGCCTAACGGTGGGAGGAGGTGCATGCCGGATGGGCCATGGAAGACTGAGGAAGGAAAATGCCCCTGCTTTGCAAGACCAGTTGTGCAAGCCGCGTGAGCGGGATAACAAAGTCAACGGGAAATTACGTTTTCTTTTGACCGTTAATTAAAACCAGCCCTGGGGTGCTTAGGAGCACTCAGTCGTTTCAGTCTTTGATTGGGCTAGCTTTGGCTCATCAAAAATAGCCAGGTTGCCCATTATGGACTAGCTGCCCCCATTGCAAACTATGATTCTGTTTGGGCGAAGAGAAGGCACTTTCTTTTTAAACATATTGTTGAATGTATAGAAGCAGTTCTCGCGTGTTGATTTTTGGCAACGTGTACATACATTAAAAAAACGCTTACATAAAATTACAAAAGTTACAAATATTTGAACTGGTCGATGCAGTATGAGCTCCTCTGAGAGATTCTGGAAATTTCAATGTAAACTGAAACCGAAAATATTGCGCCACAAAGCAGGAAAAGCCTGTGTGGGCCTATTGGGATACATTCTATGCTGACTTCCCGTGTACTTCCCGTTCGTGTGTTCATGTTCCAGTTTTACCACAAAATTTCATTTCTACTGTGACATCGTAATCCTGCCATTGAACAGCTGTCAGTGGGTCCCGCTGCTAAGTAAACTCTGTTTTACAATTCATCTTGCGGGAAGTTAGTTTACCAAAAAAGACCAATATTTGGTTTGCAAGCAAGGGGATTAAGACGTGGAAGTGCCCTTTGAAAGGTCTTCTACCTTCCCAGGGACTCGGAACACCTGAGAATGTGGCAATGAAAAACAGAAGAGACACAACTGGGCGTATACAAAAGCTTCGTTTCTATACATAGAATTAACAGGAAAACAGCTAACAGAAGACGAGGTTGCTGTTAGGACTGGCCATGCATTTCCCATTCACAGTACAAATTCTTAGTTTAGCCGGCAGGAATGGTTTCCATTGTTGCCGATAGGATTGGAAAACAACAAGCTTAGTATATTTATACTCATGTTGCATGAGGTAGACACACTTTCTTTTGGTTGTATTGTGTAACTTAATACTTCACGAATCTCATGCTCAATTGCACCCCTTTAAGCCGCGTTCACGTTTGTTTTTAAATACATTTTTAAATGACTAATTTCTGTTTTCGTCAGGGCAATTTATTAATCGCTGTAGAGTTGTCAGGCAAGGCCGAGCTAAACGAAATGCCCTTCTAGGTTGCATTTGCACTATACAAATAACGGTCTAAAATGTGTAGGCAGGCTAATGGAAATAATGTTACAAAATACAGCTGAAGCCATCATTGTAAGTGGAAAGAAAATGTCAATTTTTTGGAGCATCCCACCAAAAATCTCAATAAAATAAAGACCAGTTGACCAGATAAGTTAATAGTGAGGACCCTATCGTTGAGTGGTCTTGAGTTTTGCATTGATGCAATAGGACTAGTGCTTCTGTAAATAGTATGTTTGTGGTTAAATGTGTCTGTAAATCGCTGTCATTCTTGAGAAAAGCACTGTTCATGGCATGGTCAGCAAAGCAATGCAGGTCATTTACTTGACATGATGTCTCCCACCAAATGGGAAAATAACATGACCATCTAGTTAGCTGTATGTGGCTGCAGAACACATGACACACCAAATCGAGGGACTGGAAGGAGCAAAAGAATTGTTCCAGGTGAATCTGTGATATTGGTCAAATTGCCACAGGATTAACTGATCACTGTCAACTGAGCGGGAAAGCATTGGAAGCTTCTGGGTGGTGGCGTAATCCCATGTCTCAGAGGGTGGGGACAAGCCACACCCGCCTGACCATTACCGAGGAGCCAGTGAAATTGTGGACATACATGATAGCGGGTGAAGAGAAGCATGCGCAAGCGCTTTCTATCCCTGCAGGAACCCCAAAGAGATGTGCATGCACAGTTTGATATGCTTTGCTGAGGTGTGCAGCTCTCCCAGCCAAGGATAGCATATTGAGATTGATGCAGAGGTATCTGCAGAGATAGAGGCCATTCTATAACTCCCCACCACCGCATTAGAGGCCATTCTATAACTCCTCGCCACTGCATTAGAAGCCATTCTATAACTCCTCGCCACCACATTAGAGGCCATTTTCTAACTTCTCACCACCGCATTATAGGCCATTCTATAACTCCTCGACACCGTATTAGAGGCCATTCTATAACCCCTCGTCACCGCATTAGAGGCCATTCTATAACTCCTCGCCACCGCACACCTTGAGATGTTTGTTGAGGGTGTTACGTTTCAGAGCCTGGGCAATGCACAATGTCTGCATAGCCAAAGCACTGAAACATAATGCTCCCAATGTGTTCTTGTACCTGGTGTGTGCGTTCCCTGTGCATATTTCTACATTAAGACAATTAAAAATAAGTGGTGTACATTGACAAGGTGCAATAACATTTAGACTGAATATCTAAAAAATATATTTGAAAGCTTAGAAAACATGCCCAGGCTTGCCTATGTACATAAATACATCAAGAAAAGACATTTTGCAAATGCTTCTGTCCATATCTATGTGTTCAATAGTGTGCAATCCCTATTGTTCAAAAGTAATTACCAGGGCACAAACCTGACTGTGGGCTCAGAGTTTAAGGGGATCAGGGCTCTTAGTATAAATCTAGTGAAAGGACTAATCATCCAATCATGCAGTGCCTGACGGTATCACACAAGTGACAGGCAAAGATCTGATTGGATGAAAAAGCCCACCTATCTATACTCTATCATTGCCTGAATCTGAAAACCCACACTACATAGGCATAGTGTACCAAGTTGACCTTTCCAACTTTCAGCCAAAACTAAAGATGGTGTGTATGTGTGTAACATGAATTTGTGTATGTGAGCCCATATGTATGAATGAGTGTATGTTTTTAAGTATATGTGCGTGCATATACTTAAATATATAAACTGTCCCGGGAGGATAGCTCAGCGGCAACATGCTCACCTTGGAAGCAAGACAACACGAAGCAACACAGGTTCGATCCCCGGGTCTGCACTTAGAAACCTCTGGGTATTTAAGCGCGTTATAAATATGCAACTAAGACAAAAAAAACAATTACGCAACTAAAAAACAAACAATTCCTGTAACAGCGCCTTGATGCCTGCGGGCTGTGTGAGCGCTTTAACAATGCAAAAAATAAATAAATAAAAATAAATATTTTCCCTGGGGAAGGCCAAATGACTGTGACACTTGACTATACAAACATGTTTTCATATGTTTAGTCATTTGTGATGCCATCAGAGTGTTTATGGGCTGTGCAGTGGGAGGGGACTCATAGATAATGTGGCATAGCTCTTAATACATTCCGAATTTCAGGGGGCTGTCCTGTTAAAGCAGCACCTTGGCTTTCTCTTAAATAACGTTTTTTTTAAAAATTGTATTACAAAGGTTTTGTTTTTGCTATATCTCCCACCACCTGCAATGCTACATTGTTTTCCTTCTGATGCCATAACTGATATCATATGCACTGTTATCAATGTGCGTTCTTAAGGAACACACCATGGGTATCAGCCCCCCCATTCAGGGTCCGTGGTACACTGGCCATGGAATGTGACCATGGCCATTGGCTATTTTGTCCCTTGCCTCACATTTCCACCTATCAAGGAAGATTGAGAGGGACTGCGACTAAGAAGAGCATGAATGGCTTGTGATGTGGAACAGGGACTGTAATGAGGAAGTGTGACTGGGATGAGGATATTAACAATTTCTCTTTCATCCTCCATACTTGCTCCCTTGACATCAACAAACATTTTATTGTATGAACTTTTACAAGTATATATGAAGATCAGTATTCTGAATCCTAAGGTTGTGCACTCCGTGAATCGGGATGATGATCAATACATTTGAACAAATAGTGTTTATTTTTCTCCCTTCTTATTGTATCAGTGTCCAAAGTAGCTTGACCAATACCTCCCTTTAATCCTCTTTCTCATAATCCAATACATTTTACATCACTGTTTTCCATATGTACTTTAAAATAGTTATTATACATATAAAAATCCAAATTAGAAGTGCAAGGATCCAGATCGTAGGGTGCTGCCCATGCTACGTTGATGTGATTTTAAATAAAATAGCTAATTTTGTTCTCCTTAGCTATGGTACCAATAGCCCCAACACTGCTCTTTCATACTCCTTACATGTTGTCCATTACCTCAAGAAAATTTAAATTGCCATTTAGTACCTGAATTTGATATATAGATGATATATAATGATCGTTCTTCGGAGCGCAAGCATCTCGATCTTCGGGTGACCCATTGCTAGAATATAGGCAACAATCTGGATCTTTGAACAAATATTAACAACTATTTTGTTTTCTCCCTCCTTGTACCAGTTTCCAAAGTAAGTAACTTAATTCATACCTCACTCATACCTCACTTTTATTCACCTTACATCATCCCTGGAACCGATAAATATTAGATAGCTGTTTTATGTCTGTACTTCAATATATGGTTCATAGAGGAAGACTGAGCTCTACAGTTTGGGCAGGCCGTTAAGGTTGAAATCTCTGTAATGAAATTATGTGAAACACTTAACCAATCAAAGCAATGGATACAGAAACACACCACTATGCTGCACTTAATTTTCCAAAGAATGACCAAATAACACAACATGTCCTCAATCTCAATCGTACCAGGTGCCCCTAATTCCACTCCACACTCGCACATGTTATAAGTGAATTTAGGAATCAATAACTGATTTTGCTTCGTAATATAGAAACTGGGACTGTTTCCTAAATTCATATTCAATAGTTGTCACCTACCCACTAGCCTGTACTGTGCCTGACACTTCATAATTTGTAGAATTTCTCAGGTATGGCTATCACATGGAAATGCTAAAATAAAATCTACACTATCCACAGGCCCCACACCTTCAAAATTAAACTTCACATACCCGGATAAAATGCTTTCCAGCATCAAACCGCTATCCCTTTTATTTACTCCTCTGTTCATTTCATTATGAAGAACCCTCTGCAGGGTTTAGCATCACTCTGATAACAAGGTCTTGGTGCCCCCTCAGAACCTGCAGGAATAATATAATTTTGGCCTGCGTCAGAACAGTTTTGGGGATTGTGGGAAACATCAGGGTACACCCCTTGGAAGAAGGACCAGAGATTCTGGCTCCTGCCACGACTGCCTGAGGAATGCCTTACATATATATGCCCTCTTTTGCTGCCCAAGATGAGCCCAGCCCTTGGCAATCAGAACGCCTAGCAGTCCACTGAGCATAGCACCTGGGCATTCTAGAATAAGGATTGAGACATCTCTCAGCCTGTCCACCATCATATGATATGTGGTGAAACGCAAGAGTGCAGACCTCAAATTTCAAGCAGCCCTTTCTCTGAATCAAAGATTCTTGCCTCCCATAAACCTTGGCAAGTGTCTTATGAGCAGTTGAATAAAGGCCTTTGTTTTTACTTTCTTGTCATGGAGATATCCGCAGGAAAATAAAAATTCAGAGCCCAATTCCTCAATATTGGCCACTTCGATGTTTGGTATTTTTTGCGCACATATACACTTTTCTATTGTATGATGTCCATGCTTCGAAAATGTTAGAAAATTGCATCAGCCAAACTCAAGTTATTAAACGAATAGTCGTCTATTTCTCGATCCATTGTCAGTACATCTGATCTTTGAGTAGTGCATCAAATTATAAAAAATAGTATGGAAACATCACTGTACTCTTACCACCCCAAAGGCTGGTCTTTTGTTTGATGGAACAATGATTTGCATTACTAACCCATACACTTCTATTTTTGTCACATTTGCCATCCACCCATCCAACTATCCATCATCCCATCCATCCATCCATCCTCACTATCCTCACTTGTAATAAATATGTATCATAGCTTAGTAGGTATGATTACCAATGCCTCTTGATTAACAAAAGTTATTTGGATGATCTCTGTGGCTTGGATAGGGGTTGGTCAACAACTAAATAGTGGCCCACACTTACAAATGCCAAATCATTCATTTTCGTTTAGTTATATTCAACATGCATGTTTGGGTAAAAACGTTTTCCCAAGAGTGCATATTAAACAATAATTCTTCAGTGACACTGTCCAAAAGTTGCAGCTGCACAGTGAAATTCATCATTGAAATAGCCCACTTTGACCCATATTAGCATATTGCCCCAGCACATTGTGCATTGGCTTATTGCGTAGAGGTCTGCGAAAGCATGGTCTCACCTTGTGGTTGACACTTAGGCTATATGTAAGGCCTAGTGTTGGAGAAACTAAGCTGAATTGTTGGTGTTTACAAACAGAGACAGCTTTATCATTGTCTTGCAAGATAAGAACACAGCATCTTACATCTTTCAGGAACTGAACCAAACAAGTTGGCCTGCCCTCCAGACCCCTCACCTTTACAAGTTCCTAGTCAGTTGACAGATTGAAAACTTAAGAACATTTTGGAAACTCTCAGTAGTCCTTATGACAGAGTAATATCCTGCTTCCCACAAACACAAAGCAACCATTCCTTCATATTTGGGCCTTTTCAGGTGTCTATTTCTGATTACCTTATCACATGACAATTTACCCCTGAATACTTTCCGCCGTGGGTCATGGGCACCCTTACCTTTGTGTAATCACTGTACTGGGTACAACTGATTTCGAGAGGTACATAGTTCAGAAGACCTTGGTATGAAATCCTGCAAGACAGCACTTTTCAGTTTTATAGTCTGTGCATGCTCAAGGGCTCAGTGGAATACAAACATTGCCCTGAGCCAAGTTTAGTATAAAGCATCAAAGCACAGAAATGTCTACTACAAAGGAAAATCAATGGAGAAAAATGTTTGATAATATGGTGCAATAGGGAGGGGCAGAAAAGCAAAAAGAAAAGTTTATCGACACTAGGTATGAATGTCTGTCATGACTCATAACATGCCTCTACTAAAACTTTCAAAAATTCTATCCTCTCCATAGATGGTACCAAACATATACATGGTGGATTCTCTAACAAAAGTGCATCAAGTGATCCCTGCATGCATTGTATGTTCCATCCTCTAAGAGCCCCCAAGTTTTTTCTGGTCTTTATACACGTTTTAAGGGTGTCAGATATATCGAAAGAGCACTGACCATATAACAACACTTTCTTAAAAGATAAAATATTTCTCCTGTTTCTAATTTTATTAAGTGATTGTTATTGTGTCAATTGTCATCCTTTTATATATCACAAGGTATCATTGTAACTTTTTGTAATGCCTCAACTGTTATCTGTTCTTTTAAAATCTTACATGAAGATAAATAAGTTCATATAAAGTATATTGTCAGAGGTTGAGGAGTTTTCTGGTGGCATATGAGGGAATTGGCTTGAATTTGATCTGCCATAATGGATAATGTCTATTAGTACCCAGCGAGGGACAATGAGCTTGTAAAAAGCAAGTTCATTGGCCCTCGCCTGGGCCTTACCAGAACGACAAGGCTTTGAAACAACGCTGCAGCTCTGGGTTCCTTCGCCACTGGCCGTCAGTCATGAAAAGGGAGAAGGGAGTACGTGTAGTCCCTTCTCCATGTTCCCCTGCAACCATTTCCTTTGTTTATTTATTTTTCAACGTAAGGTTCAATGTCTGCCATGGAAAGGAAAAAGGGGAGAAGGGACTACTGAGTTGGTAAACAAACAGCTGTGGAACTCAAATACTGGTAAAGTTTTGTCTTTAGGCAGGCAGGCTGAGTGGAAGTCACAAAGCAGTTAGGTGACAGCAGACAGGCCATTTAATTGTCCTCGAACGTTGAGGGCAGTGGATGATGTTTGAACAGGGTGGGTGGGGTTAAACCTGGTATTTTGTAATGCTGGATCATATAGGGTTATATATTTGCCATGTATTACAACGTTTTATGATGGGGAAGAGGTATGTTGTGGACATGTTAATGATCATTATGATTACCTCATGCATCCCCTCCATGCTCACTGCAATCCTGAGCCATTTGAACGATTCAAAAAGAGGGCACCAAATAGCAAACCTAAAAACACTGAAAGAACAGCTTCAGAATGAAAAGTACAAAACACATAGCTGTAAACTGACCCTTGATTCGGTGGTACGGCTACTATTTTAAAGGTCAAATGGTTTAGACGAAAAGGTAAATAATTGTAATAAATAGATGGCCGCACCATAATTAGCCTCTATTAAAGTCTCACTCAGTCAGGGTCTGTGGAAATACAACAATGGCTTAAGCTCAGCAATACCCTGAAACTGCATACGAGACGCAGACATGGCAATTAAACAAAAACATCTCAGGTGAAGCACTTTCTTCAGACATGGTTGTACTTGCAGAGATGCAGATTTCCTACTGGTGAACCATTTCTTATGACTAACTCCCCCCTCAAATAATTCTATGCTTCTAGATCTCTCTGTCATAAACTTAACAGTATTGTATGTGCTTTGGAAAATTACTTTGAGACATGAAGGAACAATGTCCTGCCAAGCAAAAGGATAAGGAGCATGTCCTTTAACCTGTTGCCCATCATATTCAACCTGTCTTCTACGCACCCAAAAAACGTAATATAAAAATTTCAATAAGCACATACTGGTTAAAAAGAATAATAAGCAAATATCATGCTAATCAAATGATGCTAATATGTGAAGTTTCAGAGGGTGCATATAATGATGTGTGGGATAAGTAATGGCTGTTGGGCCCCAAAGTCGCAGCAATGCGGATGACCCTTGAGTTCCTTTCCAAAAGGTTTGCTGCTATTAAAATCATGAGTTGGCGATCTGCACAAACAAGGCCCTTGATCGTTTGACAGATGTAAAATGTCACACGTGCTAATTTTTCTATTCCTCATTCTCACCATAACTCAGCGCAACCACCGTGCACTGCTAAAACTAACACCCAGGACATCAAAGATGACATCACAAATGTCATTGATGACATCACTGATGACATTACATATCTGGGCCACTTGTTTTTGTTCCTTGACATATATAGGCCAGGTGATTTTGTTCACTGGCAGTCAGAATAATAAAATAAAAAAGGTGCTATATATCTAGATGTTAACCTTGTCATATGTTCTTTAAGTACTTTCCTTAGGGTTTGGTCTCAGCTCATGGTGCACATACATGGGGATCTTAGCAGGCCTCAAACACACAATTCATTTGTACACATGAAGATAAACTTTAATGCCATTAACATTTTCTGATGATGCAGTTTCTTTCTTCCTTACTTTAGTTTCCCTGTATGTGCCTCTGATTTGTATGAATTGTGGCGCTTCATATGTATTGTTTGTACCAGCACAAGTGCTGTAAGTCTTGAATTGTTAACTAGTTATTTCATGTTTGACATTACTGAAAACTCTGATAAGGGAGCATTCATTATTGTACTATCCAAAATTATAATATTACAAATAGTGTACTTCTATGGTGCATGTGGCAGTCATTGCCTATGTTTATATATGGGTTAAGAATTAGATTAGGTTTCTGTATCAACAACAACACTGCAATACAATGATATTAGATGAGTACATTCTTTAATAGATTAAGTAGTTCATGATAGGTCTCTCAATCACTCCTGACATCTTGTTATCAACAATATAAACACAACTCTTTGTAGAGGCTTTTCATCAAAATGTATTTCACGTGTGATGTCATCAGTGATGTCATCACTGACATTTGTGATGTCATCTTTGATGTCCTGGGTGTTAGTCTTAGCAGTGCACGGTGGTGGCGCGAGTTATGGTTGCTTAGCTTACCATAACTGGCGAATTTCAGGGGTTTTTCGGTTTTACTTGGAACCATAACGTCCCTTTAACAAAGCTTTTTTACTGAATTACATAGGTTTTTAGTAGCACAACTTAACAATAACGTCCCCTTAACAACGTTTTTTCATTGAATTTCATAGGTTTTTATTAGTGCAACTTAACCATAACGTCCCCTTAAGAAAGTTTATCCATTGAATTTCATTGGCTTTTATTAGTGCAATTTAACCATAATGTCTACGAACATCTGACTTCATTGCAGACCTTCCAGAGAGTGCCACATGACCATATGCTGGCGTGCAGCATAATGACGTTTCCGAGAACCCGTACGTACTTCACAATAAAATCATTGCTTCGCAGACATTTTTTAACTGCATTTTCTACTGATCTAGGAACTTTCAACTTCATAATTTCCCTTGCACAGCTCCAACACCTATCCCTACTCATTCATTAACAACCTAGTACACAGTACATAGTTTTAGCAAAACTGGTATTTATCTTAAAATGGCATCAGCTTTGGCCATCCCTCCTCCCCAAGAAACACCAACACTGCTGTAATCAAGGAGCATGAGAAACACTGCCCCCTACCTTAGAAATAACACACAGGCAACATTTTCCCCTGTCCACCTGCCCCTCCATATTAGTGTTTGGTGCATCTTCCCTCATTTCCCTCCCCACCTTTCGTTCTCAGCTCTCCTGCCAAAAAAAATCCATCCAAAAACAAAATAAATGTTCCTTTAGGAACCACCTTTCACAGTTAAAAAATAGAACTAAAAAAAACACATAGACTCCATCTACTTTATATTTCTCAGTAAAGTACATAGACTCAATACGATTTTCCAACATTTCAATTTGCATTTTGTGTTATGCTAATGAGAATATTGGGGCGTTCATCCTCCGTTCCAGGGACTGGAACGATGGATACCGGCCCAGCAGCCCAAGCTATCAGCCCAAGTGAACCAAGGGTGGATAAGGAGGTCTCTGGACTGTTACCCTCCATTCCAGCCCCTGAAATGGGGGATGAAGGCCATAAGCAGCCTAGGTTCCCAAAGCGGTAACCCATGGTACTAAAAAACAGGATTTGTCCTCCTACACCTAGGAAGGAAAATCCTTTTCTAAGATGGCCACCATGGAAAGGGAAGGCAGGGGTTCCATACAGGGCCCCTCTTCGCTTTCCATGGCACCCTGCAGAAGACAAAAAGAAAACCCTATGACCATATTACCACAAGCACATTTTCTTCCCTTTCAAATCTATCCTAATTTCGGAAAGCTTTACCACAAAGCCAGTCCCAGGTGGACATGGCCACTTGTATCCTATGTTTTGCCCCTTCTAGTCATGGCCATTAGCCACATTGTCCAGATCATGACCTTATTCCATGACCCAGACTTTCTGGCCACTGCCCACAGCTACAGGCTACCCCTCAGTCACTAAAGCTATACCGCTATTTTTTTAACTACATTATGACACTTGTCAAAGAAGAAAACACTGCCACATTTGCAAAACCATGTATTTAGATCCTTGCCAATGCGCCTTACGCAAGTATGCTGGAAATCCACCCACGTTTTATTTTTTTCAAAACTGTCAAATGAATGCACATACAATTGTCATATAAGCTCTGCACCAAATCCCACCAAACTTTGTAAACTCATTCGAAATCATGTCAGAAATATCCCACCCATCATCATCATCCCTCACCCCCCAAACATTATTTCATAAGTTTCACAAGTGCAATGCTCAGAAAATATTATTGTCTTGAGGGTTCGGCCATGTATTTTTATACATACGTTGATCTATCGCAAACATTTCCAATTCACCTTAACTCACTTTTCCTCTTTTAAAAGCATATGAAATCTGGCAGCAGGGTGTGTCCATCTTGTGCTATTCTTATCCATTGCTGCATCTGCCTAAGTTAAACTGCCCTGACGTCACTAAATCATATGCCCCTCCCCTGACCCTCACATCACCAGCCCTAGTGATATTCTACACCTTTCTCGGTGACGTTCCTCTTCAGCGTAGCCAAACGCGCCCAGTCATCACCTACGTGACGTAACTCAGAACCCGAAAATCAACACACATCAACTAACAACACAGCACATCACAATTCGGAATAATAAACCATACTATAAAAGAAAACAATAACACTGTACAATTTGTAAAGTATTTTTATTTCACAATAAACGCTCTGAGACCATCCAACTATTGCCATATTCAATCAAATTGCAAATGTGTTTCTTCGTTCGTGATCCACAATGTTAATCATGAGGCACACGTTGTTCTTTTTCCGTACACAAAGTGTTTATTTTCGATAAAAGAACCGCTTAGATCGCACAGTAAATTCCAGGATTTCTGCATCAACTTGGGCGTAGACCACCATAAAGGATATGTTACTCCTAATCGCTAGTACAGCGTACGGGCACATTGGCCCTGGGCGATCGTCCCAAAAAACAGTCATTGTGATCCAGACGTTGACAACTCTGTGCAGCTGCCGATTAAAGAAGCCGTCAGTTGGCATCTGGAATCTATGGCAATCGCAGAAAGGCAGGATGTAGTTATTTCGAAAACATCACAGAAAATGTGTCTCAATACCCAAACATTTTTACAATGGATTTATTGACTTTTTAATTCGACATAGAGTTTAAACTAACGATTAGCACACACATCAAACAATCTCAACAAAGAGAAAACAACGTGGAAACTGATACACAATTCGATATGGTCATGCATGACATTTTCATGAAATATTAGCGTTGAACCTGGGTGAACCTAGTAATAGTCTACATGCATCTCGATCCTGCACTCCCCATCACCACGTAAAAAAGACAACCACACACAAAGATAGTACTTGCGTTACATTGCAATAAGCAACACAGAACAAACTAATAGAATATAACCCAAAATTAATCTTCAGATAATAATAAGTGAATACTCATTCCGGTATACAATTGTCAAAATGAAACTTACATTATATTCACCATTTCTATTCTCTTGGCATAAATCAGACCGTAACGCTCACTGTGCTCGCACCAAAGATTCTTCATGAACGGAATTCACATGTTACTTAAACACTTTTGGAATGCATAACCTTATCAAATGTTCATTATTACAAACCTCCTCTCATTGCATTCCTTACGGAATGGTCCCTTTCTCTCAAGGTCAAAAAACAATTGAACCTTATACTTTGTGTCCAATGCGTGGGCTTCCTTAGCACCCAACCAAAAATTCAAAGCTGGTGACCTTCACTCATTATCTAAATACATTCTCACTTTGCAACAACTTCCTTACCCCCGCCATGAGAATTGTTATTCTCATACACGTGCAGGGCCGCTCTTTGCATCAGACACTGCAGGTGGCTGCCTCAGGTACCAGACTCTAGGGGGCGGCAGTCTGACTCCATTATTATTTTAAATACATTTTAACACAGACACATTAGTCCTTCGCCTGTACTTTACGCACATTATATTGTGGAACGCCTCCAAATGTATCTTATGACTTTTGTGACAAAAAACAACAGTTTTTTGCTTCTTACTGCCATCTCCCGTCCCATCCTCATGAACCCTCACCTCCCCAGACAGTATTTGATAGGTTTAACAAGTGCAATGCTGTGTTTTTTAATATGTTTTTGCAGCGATGTCTGCGGACACCAAAACACGGATCCAAGATGGCGGGCGCATTGGAGCAATCTGACGCACTTCACGCTCTTCACCATCCAATCAGCGAATGCGTCACATGTCTGTGGACATGGCACGACCGATTAGCCAATCCATATCTTTCCCGCGGAGCGAACAGGGAAGTGTGTCCACGGAGCGGACATAGATATCACACATTTTTTTAGACCTACTTTTTGATCGTTTTAATAAAAAACTACTGGATGGATTTTCACCAAATTTACAAAAGCACGCTTTCGGGACCAAGCTATTGCTCCTGCCACAAATTTGGTGAAAATCCGTCCAGCGGTTTGGGCTGTAGGCATGCACAAAGTTTTCCCTCATTCAATCTATGGGAAAAAAAGAAATTTTGGGACCCCCCCTATAAATTGTGCCCCCCTGGACCAAACCTCACCAAACTTTGCAAAGAAATTCAGAGTGGGCCATATACTTTATTTGCAGAGTTTGTTGTGGATTCGTCCAGGGAGAGCGAAGTTATAAGCCACCCAAAAAGTGCTCTTCCTATGGGTTTAGCAACTTAACCATAACTACACGGCCACTATCGTGGACGGGTTATAGATATATATATATATATATATATATATATATATATATATATATATATATATATATATATATATATATATATATATATATATATATATATATAATATATTTATATTTGTATAGATTGTAAGCATAGGGCTCTGATGTTAGTTGTATATGGGGAATATTAAAAGTGAATTTGGGTAATGTGTATAGTAATAAGTATAATGCATAGTAGGGATTAGGTATAGAGGCATGTTGATAAGGGGGTGGAAGGGATAAAGGATGTTTGTACTCAAGTGTGAGGCAGGTAAGCAAGGTGGAAGCCTTCCAGAGGCCACCTAGTGGATGAAAAAACTAGTGAGGCAATCTTCTGGTTTCCCCCTACAATGAGTGGTACCTGTTGTAGGTCAGGAGTCTGTTCTGTTTGTTTCACTGTATTGGGGGGTCATTACGACCCAGGCGGTAACCATGGTAGTAGTGCCATGGTTGCCGCTGGTATTTTACCGTTTCCGCCATGGTGAATGGAGGAATTACCGCCCCATTCCAAGCTTGGCGGGGCGGTAATTCCCCATTCACCATTGGCCCTTCCCCATTCCCATTTTTTACCCCGTAGGGCTCAATGGAAATGGGGAAGGCGGTAGTTACGGTGCGGTACCGTAAATGCCTCCAAGGTCCCTTTGCGGGTCCAATTCTTAACGGCTGGTAAAAACCAGCCGTTAAGGTAGGGACCCACAAAGAGACCTCATAATTGGGCGGTAAGGGGTTAACGGCACCGCCACCTTTTACGGCGCCGTTAACCCCTTACCTCCTGAGTCGTAATGAGGCCCTTGGTCTCCCTTGGGGCCCTCTAGGGAAGGTTGGGCTGACAGGGCAGATCCTTTTAGAAAAAATCTCATGCAACAGGGAACTTAGAACAGGATTAGTAATTAGAATGCTAGGAATATTTAATTAGACATGTTTGTGTTTTTCATGAATAAAGAGGGGTCCCCGTTGGGATACCAAAAACATTGACTTTGTTTTCTTTGTCTCATGAAGGATTTAGGTAAGGACAGCCCATCTCTTGCTAACAGCAATGTTATGCGCAGCTGCAGAGCCCCCACCTGTCCAGCATGCTTGGGGTTGGGGTGTTCGATTCCTGTAGGGACTGCTGCTGGACTGGGAGAGGGATGTGCAAAACCTACTCCACACAATGGCCCAAAGCCATAATGTCAAATATTCTGCTTATCATTTTCAGGATATGGACATGGGAAAGATGGTGAGCACTGTTATTGTCTAAGGGACAGAATGTATTTCTTTTGTTGTGATGGATAGGCATGGATTTACAAAATTGATAAAACAGCTTCCATCTAGAGTTTTAGAAGGTCAACAGATAGCAATCAGCATCCATGTAAGCAGAGCCATAGTCATGCAAAAGATGGT
This sequence comes from Ambystoma mexicanum, assembly GCF_040938575.1. Taxonomy (NCBI): domain Eukaryota; kingdom Metazoa; phylum Chordata; class Amphibia; order Caudata; family Ambystomatidae; genus Ambystoma; species Ambystoma mexicanum. Next base: position 335,665,150 of record NC_090937.1, read on the forward strand.
TCCAGAGATCAGCCATCAATTTTATATTTGTCATCTGTTTAAATAAGTGGCCAACAAATCAATGCTCCTGTGAATAAACGTATTAATTGGTCACATACAATAAGTAAACATTTCTGCAGTAGACCTTGACATTGTGATACATCTGGAAATAAACTTGTCAACAAGTCGCAATCACGTCAGCACCATACTGCTAACAATAATGTGTGGGATACAAACATACTCTATCATGCTTGCATAACTCTACCACTGTGCGAGGCATAAGGGATGAACAATACATAACTGGAGCCTAGCTCTCCATCTCATGTATCCCTTGTGAAGAATGTATGTGACAAGGAATTGAGTAGAAACTTGAAGGGCATTGCTGATTTTTGTCACAGAAGGATTTCAGAGGAATTCAACGTATGTCTGCTATGCCTTTCAAAAGATGTAATTTTAATTGATGGGATGGGAGCACCATGCATACATTGGTATTGTTTGGCACCCTTGGCTCAGAATGAAAATGTGGGTAGGGAACTGGCACAGGTGTAATGGGTAAGCAGTGGTTAATTGTGTATAGTGGTATTGTGGTATGGATTGGCATTAACAAAAAGAAAGTGGGTGACAAAGTCATTGAAAAATAAATACAGGTATGACCTTATATGCCATGTCAATATTGATATGCTAGCTTATATACCTGGTGTTTCCCGGGATTTCATTTTCTCAAAGGTACCATTTGTTAGAAAAATATTAAGGAAGCTTTACGCTTGTTAGGGAGAATTCTCATAAATGTGCTAATACCTTTCACCTTAGTGACCCCCAGCAACCTTGCTGGATTTTTGAGGACTTGATTTCGTTACCTGGAAAGAGTTTGAGCCTTTTTCCCACTCTTTCATGTATTTTGATGTGTGTTTTATATTTGTGTTCTTTGATTATGGAGTTTTAGATAACTCCACAGGCATCATCTTTTCATATGTGTCACACAGCACCCTCAGTGCAGTGACACAGGGTTGTCCTTTAGACTTCCCACAGGTTTAAATACCTTCTTTGGGGGAAACTACTGTTTCCCAGAGAATATAAAGTGAAATTGACTTTACTAGTCTTTCCAAATTCCTAGACCCAGCACACACCATCTTACAATGGCGTGCTGGTACATAATATCCCCTGTGTCTAAATATTAATGTAGTAGTCAAATGCTACCCTTTCCTATTGCAAAGGTTGGTGGCAGTGGTTTTACAAAGAACCACCATGATTTTTCCCGACCGCAAACACCGGTAGCCGTAAATCACAGGAGCCATGTTTTTCAAGATGGCACCTTCAGCCCCTTTGTTTAAACAGGTCCTGGTCTTCTTTTTTCTGCGTTTCTTTTTTGGAAAGGTCCTTATAGTGTTTGTCTCTGCGTGCCAAACCAGGTTTGATCCCTTTGTTTGTGTGCCTTTGGTGGGCTTCAGGACTGAAGACAGCCTCTGGAGTCTGAGTGTCTGGGGTGGGCAGGAAGTGACGGAGGTGCCTGAAACTCCATGTGCTTAGTCTCCTAGGAGACCCAAATGCACTCTGGCATGATTGGCTGGCTGACTGTCCGGCAAGGGCAGTCACCCTGCTGGGTGAGTGACAACTAGGCTGGAATGAAAGGGAGAAAACTGTTTAAAAGGAGAGCCTCCAGGGCTGGAAAGCAGAGTCGACCACTGGAATGAAAGAACCGAAGATGAGATGGAAGAGGACGGCTGCTGCAACTCCTGGACCATTGGTTTGCCTGGTGTAACCCTGCTGCGGGTCTGAATAACCGAACTCCATTCGACAGAGAAGCTCCTTCAAGGACAGCTTCTTCCTTTGAGTTGGTGGGACCAATCAACTCATAAGACACCTAGATACCATTCTCAAGGCTGGTTAGGATTAACCAGGGAGAGGGACACCAATTTGTGTTCTTCCATCTGCAGCTACTGAAGTGACTCCATCTTGTTTACCTTCTTCAACGATCCCGTGCAGTGCAGAAGTCCCCTGATGTCCTCCCTCTTGTCTCCACGACTGAGGCTCAGGAACAGCGTGATCTGCAGCACCTGCCAGGAACCACGACTTAAGCAGCATTTGTTTCTTCATACAAAGGTACTGTGCCAGCCCAAATGAGAGAATACCACTCTTGCAGTGAAAGTTTGTGAAACTTTCCCAATTTACAGACCTAATCAGCTTGTGACCCGACATATGATTCTTTTTCACCTAAACTACTTCTAAGAAATTTTGCAAATACTTTACCGTTTGACACCAGAACTGCTTTTTCCTATTCAGAACACTAGCCCATTGACCTTGGCCTGGCCTATTGACTTGAATTGAACTCTTCTGGTTAACTGAAACTATTTAAACTATCTAAAAAGTATGTATGATCTATTTTACTTACCTTGTGCCTTTTGCTCATTTCTAAGTAACTCAACTGCCATTTGGCTCCTATTTCAGGGGAGCTCAAACTGTTTCAAAACCTTAGAATTTTGCATTGAAGTGTATTGGTCTATAATGTTAAGTGTATAGTTTTCTAAATGATTGTGCAATAAATTACTAAGTGTTTTTACAAAGAAACCTTGAGTATAAGTGTTTACTTGAATTACTGTGATTGAAAGTCCTCTGTGTAACTACTTGTACTGCTCACATTCACTCTTGAGATAAGCTTGGCTGCTCAGCTCCCTACCAAAAACTGTGGGGTACAGACTTATACGAAAGGTTGGTTTGGCTAACACCTGTAGTCCTAATTGTGTGTAGTGGTCCCAGAGGGTACTGCCTGCAATTCTGCCTAACAGTGCTTTTTGGAAAGGCTCCATAAGAAAGGCAATAAGAAAAATTTACTAAATATTTTGATTATTTAATATTTTAAAAATGTTTTCTTATAAAGACTACAAAACCCAATTTTTAGTTTTTCTTAAAAATGTATTCTAAAACATATAAGTGTATGTGAGAACAACATGGAGATTCCTGAGCAGCATGATGGGTGACATGATGTAGACGGTGCCAACAACTATGGACCCAAAGTTTAACATTACCAAAGTACATGTTCATTGTAAGGCGTGTTTATTAACACCATTTTTTGTTTTTCTAGTTGGAGCAAAGACATACAACTGATTCGGGGAACCCACTCTAGAACACACAACATATAACTGCCTGTGGGAAAAACATGGATATTCCAGGTTGATAAAAGTGCACTTGATTGACTGACCCTGTGCTTGTTGATCGTGATACCGAATGCCAGTCTGACCGGGAACTGTAGGCGCTTGAAACTGAATGTCTGTCTGTCAGGATGAGTGGAATGCGGGGTATGAATACAGATTCTCCTTTTCTCTTCCCGTTCAAAACTGTCACTTCAATTAAATTGGGCACCCATGTTTTTGAACACCCAGCCTTGTGCCATTACACAGCCTAGTTGCGTCGAGATTGCAAAACAGCATGATGGGTGACCCAACTTTCAGTCGAAGGTGATGTGTTGGCATTCCCAGGGGGTCGAGTGAGTTGAGGAATTCTGTTGGATAGTTCACGCTTCGTCAGTATCCACTCCTGTATCGATTGATGTGTACCCAGTAATTGTGCCAGGAAGCATATCCTGAATGTGATTATTCATTTAATTGACAGAGTAATGTTTAGCATTAAGGATGGCTCGTTCACACAGCCACTCATGAAATAACACTTTAGCACTTTTTGTAAGAGAGTTACAAGAATGTATGTCACACATCTTTGTATAAGAACAATTTTGAAACTTCTGGAATGCTACCTGCTTTCACCTTGACCTCTCACGTCAATTCACTTTCCATACATCTCACCTTTGCCCCATACGCCTTTGTCTCTCACCTCTCATACTCCTTTGCCACCCATATGCCAAAGCTTCACTAAGCCACAAACCCACAAATAAACTATTTTTCACTTTTATATATATAGATGGCATTGAAACTAGATATTGGGGGTCATTGCGAGATTCGCGGTAAAAAACAGTTTTTGCCGGCAAGGAGGAAATACTGTGTCCATGTAGCAATGACGCTGATAACAGCAGCCGATTACGAGTATGCATGCACGTGCTTTGCGGTATACCGGTATCAACAGTAGCGGCTTGTCACAAAAGTCCCAAACCCCCCCCCTTAGCGGCATCATGGAAAGCGCAGACAGCCCTTCGGCCGCCGTCCACCTCAAAATAATGGGCTATTAGCGGCCACCGCTAAAAGCAGAACCGGAAGTAACATTATCGCACCAGAACGGGAAATGGCACGGCGGCCATCTTGAAATACACAATCCATTGCCATCCTTGATACACAGGACCTGGAGCCTCAATCTGACACAAGAACAACTTCTACTCCACCAGCATCATGCCAAAGGCAGTGAAGAAAGAGGCATCCCAGCAGCAGAAGGAGCGGTTCTCGGAGGATGAACTGACAATGCTTGCAGACACTCTGGCTGAAAATGCAGAGGTGGTCTTTGTCAATGACCTAAAAAGAGCTGCACAGCTAAAAATAATTGAGATTTGGGAGATAGTAGCCCAGAAAGTGAGTGCGGTAGGCAACACCCCCCCACACAGTAAAAGACGTCCGTAAACGTTGGGAGACTTGTGCCTCAGAGTGCGGAACATATTATCAGCCAACCGGAGCCAGGGCCTGGCTACTGGCGGAGGCCCTACCACACCTGTAAAACTCATCCGCTAGGAGGAAACCTGCGCCAGCACTATCGGACTGGAATCAATTGAAGGTGTGGGAGATATGGAACCTGGAGCCATGTCATCAGCTGATGGAGGTGAGTGTCCTAAGAAAACACTGTATTGCAAAGTATGAAGATAGTCCACCAATGTGACCGTGCCATGAGGCAATGCATGGCCCATTACACACACATGGACACATCCCTGCCTAGATGCCGCCCTCAGCACTGACACATCCACATACATGCAACATGCAAATGCCATACCTGAGACACACCCCACAAACATGGAAACTGCATGTGTCACACTGCACGCATTCCACAACAGAAAGGCATGTCACACAGGATACACCACCTCATACATGTGTGAACCAGATGAATACCTGTATGATCCCCCCATATAGCAAGCAACCTGAATGTCACAACTCCAAAACCAAATCCCCTCAAATGTGTAGAACAGCAACAATACCAATGTATGCATGATGCATGTAGAACCATCACTGATGCCATCCCGCTCTCGGTCCCCCACAGACTCAGATCCTGACAGCGAGGCCCGGGACTCTGCGGCGCAGACAACGACTCCCAAGAAGAAGGCCAGGGGCAGCGAAGAAGGCAACAGGCCTTCTACATCAAAAGGCCCAGGCAAGACACATCTGCGACAGAAGGCGAAGCCACCACAGGATGCAAAGTCACTGGGGTGGCAAAGGGCCACTGCCACAGCACAAGTGCCCAAAACAGCTGTATCCACTGCACAGGAGCCAGTGGCCGATGGCGCCCAGTCTGCTGCCAACAGCTCTTTTGGGAAGGCAGCTGTCACGGCACCCCAGAGTGACAACGAGGTACAGAGCCAAGGCCAGGTGTGTGTCCCTGTGGAGGATGTGTCATCAGACCTAGCTGGCACACCAAGCCCCCCGCCATCACCTCAAATCCCCCAATCAGCACCCCAATGGCAGCACACAGGAGCAGTCTGGAGGGGAGCAAGGGCCAGGGAGCTGGAGCCCCACAGAGGACCCTCATGAATTGGGACCCTTGCCACATGCAGCATCCACCTGCACTGGTGTCCGGGATGGGGAGCAGCGAATGCCACTGATGGAGCAGCGCCAGGAGAAGCTGACAGGGCTAGTCAGACAGTTTGTAGCTGATGGTGCCCTGACAAGGCAGAAGGGCCGGGACAACACAGCGGCCATGACAGTGGCCATTAAGGAGAGCACAACTTGCATCTGCAAGGAGTTGTCTGCTGTGAGGCAGGTCCTTGGCCAAAGTGTGGATGCCTCGCACAGCATCCTGCCCTGAGACTGGAGCAAGTGGGCATGGGCTCCTCTTTGGCCTCTACACAGACAATCCCCCTGCGCAGGTCTGCGCGCACCTTGCGGTGCTCAGACATGCCGCCACCAGAGGAGGGAAGTGGCCAAAAGTAGCAGGGGCAGCCTGAATATGGCAATTGATGCAGACACCGGCAGCATTCGATTGCAGACCACTTGTGGGGGATTTGTGGAGGGAGCGAGAGGGGGGGAGGATGTGTAGACCATGTGTTGTTGGCAGTGTGTGGGTGGCCGGAGCGAAATGTCTGAGAATTGTCTTCATTTCCAGCCAATTTCAGAGACATTTCCCTCTGTCCACTAACCGAAACACATCGCCAACAACATATGTCATACCTTCCCGGGTTCCCACAGGTGTCCCGACGAAAACGGTACCTCACATGTGTGGGTGCACCTACCGGAGCACAAAAGGAGAAGGGTAAACCGCTGGTAACCCCAAGCCTCTTGGAACAGCACATTTTGTTCATGTGGCCAACCTACAGATTTGGGCCTAGAGTGTCGAAGTCAGCAAGGAAAACAGGGAACCCCAAGCATTTCCCAAAAGAGGACACCCGTGGGAATGCACAGAGGTCTGACTTGCGTGAAGCGGCACAGAATTTATTACCCAGAACCCCAGACAAAGTGAATATTGTGTTTTTCCCCCACCAAATATCACACTTTGTCAGGGATTGTGGCTAATAAAAACTGGGGCAATTTGCGCAAGGCAGACCTCTGTGGATTCCCAGGGTTGTCCTCTTTTGGGAATGCATGGGGTTCCCTGTTTTCCTTGCTGGCTTCAACA